>NC_039358.1:194959551-194960018 GCF_003573695.1 Papaver somniferum | reverse complement strand
AATGATAATAACAAATCCCTACAATAGTGAAGATCAACTTTGAATGTTCTCTAAACAGCCTTGAAAACTCTAAAAAACCCTAAAAACTCTAAAAGGCCCTAAAATATCTAAAGAGCTCTGAAAAATCCAAAGAGCTCTAAAAAACTCTAAAAATCTCTAAGTTAATTACATTTCGTAGCACTAGTATCTACTAGCCAGGGGATTAGTTATACCAACTGAAAGTAACTTAATTCTTTATAAATAATGATACTAACAGAAATCCCTACAATAGTGAAGATTATCTTTGAATGTTTCCTAAAAACCCAAAAAACACTAATGAGCCCTGAAAGAGCTCTGAAAAACTCTAAAAAGCTCAGGATGACTCCAAAAAGTTTTGAAAAGCTTCAATTTAATTATACTTCGTAGCACTGGGATCTACAAGCTAGGATATTCGTTAAATAATGATAATAACAAATCCTTACAATGGT
>NC_039358.1:193336961-193412146 GCF_003573695.1 Papaver somniferum | reverse complement strand
GGTTGGCCGGTGACAAACAACCAGTTAAAGCACTTCAATAACTTCATCAACTCAAATTCCCTTATTGATCTAGGTTTTGAAGGTGATCGGTACACTTGGACAAAGCGTCAAGTAGACATCAATTTTATCATGGAAAGGTTAAACAGAGGACTAGCAACCCAACAATGGTTGGACAACCACCCTCATGCACTAATAAGACACCTAGCAAGAATTGGTTCTGATCATGCGCACTGCTCCTGCAAGAGAAAGCTATGGAAAGAAGGACTTTAAAAAAACTTTCGCATGGAACATTTATGGTTACTACACCCGAAAATGAAAGAAGTTGTAATTAATGATGGCAACAACACGAGGCCACATATATAGCAAGGTATCTCAAGTGAAAATGAGAGAAACAACACAATCTCTACAAAAATGGCATAAACAAACTTTGGTCACTTGCCACATCTGCTAAAGGAAGTTGAGTTCCAGATACAACTTGCACAATCCAAGTGTGCAACATCCAATGGAGCGGAACTCTTGTTCTGGTTAAAACATGAGAGGGAGACCCGCAATTCTCATATGATGCTTCAACATTACCATGACACGTAATGGAAGTAAAGATCGAGGATAGAGTGGTTGAAAAATGGTGATCTCAACACAAAATATTTCCACACCAAGGCAACTGTAAACCGAAGAATAAATCATATCATCCAACTACAAGATGAAAACAACATGTGGGTGAACAACCAAAGGCAAATAACATGGCGAACCAGTTTTAACAACAACATAATGCAACACCAACTTCCATCGACATGAACCTGTCAATAGTTTTTCTCCTAGAATTTCAAGCCGTCATTGCACAAAGCTAATGAGACCTCCAACAAATTATGAGATCCACAAAGCCTTGTTGAGTATCGGGTCAGAGAAATCTCTAGGACCGGACGGTTACACAAGTAAGTTTTTCAAGGTTTATTGGGACACTACTAGTCCTCAAATCATAGACATGGTGTGTATTTTGTTTGAAAATGTGGAACTTCCAACACCATTCAATCATACAACCATCACTCTCATCCCAAAAACAGATACCCCTACAAAACCAACTGAGTTTAGGCCGATCGGACTTTGTAATGTGGTATATAAAGTCATTTCAAAGCTTCTGGTGGATAGATTACGACCCCTACTCCAATTCATGATTAGCCCATACCAAAGTGCATTTGTACCAAATATAGCTATACATGATAACATTGCCATCGCAAAATAAATCTTCCACCATATCAGAACTTCAACTCCTACAAAAAACCCAAAAATTTCTTTGAAATTGGACATCAAAAAAGCTTATGACAATCTCGATTAGGGTTTTGTAAGACAAACTCTGATAGCTCTAGGTTTTCCAGGTAAATTCATAGAATATGTGTTGTTGTGTATCACTTCAGTAACGTACTCGGTGAACATAAATGGCACATTTCAGGGCCACATTCAACCGAAAAGGGGACTCAGGCAGGGAGACCCCATTTCTCCTTACATTTTCATTTTAAGTGCAGAGATCCGGTCAACAAATCTTGCAAGAATAGAGAATCATGGGTTGCTGAAAGGTTTGAGCATCTCAACAAAGAACCAACCTATTCTTCATTTGATGTATGTAGATGACCTACTCATTACATGCTCGACATACCAAACGTCTTGTGATAGCCTCAAAAACATTTTACACTCATATTCCTCCTCAACAGGTCAGATGATCAACACACAAAAATTAGTACTGGACCACCACCCAAACCTAAACCATAGCACCAGATATTGACTAACAAACACCTTCAATTTTCCAACAACTCACATCCCACCTAAGTATTTAGGAGTGCGGTTTAAACAAGGAAGGAACTCTTTGATAAACTCTTACACATAATGGAAAGGAAGGCTAAATTATGGATGACAAAGTGCCTCAACCAATCAGGCAGATGGATACTCATCAACTCATCCCTGATCCCAATGGCAAACCATGTAATGCAAACACAACTCCTTCCGGTCCATGTACACCAAAAAAATGGACAAGATGGCAAGAAATTTTTTCTGGGGGCATGACAAAAACAAGAGGAAAATGCATGTCATGGGGAAAGACAAGATCAACCTACCAATCAACCAAGGAGGATTAGGGATATGAAATACGAGGAAACACAATTTTGCTCTCTTGGGAAAAAGAGTGTGGAAGATTCATGTCGAGACAGATGCAATCTGCAACAACATGAATCGGGAAAAGTATTTGCAATAGAAGTCAATCCTAAAAGATGTCTGAAAATCCACCGAAGTCATTTAACACTTCTTGGAAAAACATATACAAAGTAGCTTCTTTTGTGCTATACCATACAAATTTGAGATGGAAAATCAACCAAAATCAAGGAAAACTGGATCCCCGTGCATGCAAATATGACTACACCATCATACTCGAGAGATAACTTGGTCAGTAAGTTATTTGAATCCCACTCTTTCAATTGGAACGTACGTCTCTTACACAAGGTTTTTCAACGTTAGTCGCCAACTCGGTCAGATGCATCCATATTCCAAACCCACCAACCCCGGATAAATCAATATGGCCGTACTCGAAAAATGGACATTACACGGTTAAAAGTGGATATGGGGTATCATAAAAACAAACAACTCAACAAAATACCAATAACCACTAGTCAAACACACCTATCTTCAATGTCCAGAGGTACAAAAAAATCAGGCAAGCTAAGTGCCCCCCGAAAACCAGACTTTTCTTATGGAAAGTCAATCATGGAGGATTACTAACCTTGAAAATCCTGCATACTAGAAACATTAGCACCAGGGATATTTGCTCGACATGTAACCAACACTAGGAATCGGTCCAACATTGCCTTTTTAAATGTGACAAGGTGAGACAAACTTGGACCCTTCTATATGCACACCTAAAAACAACCTAATGGTACAATCATAATTCCCACACCAACAAGGCGATAACAACTCTACCAGGAATACAAATATCATATGGGTAAGATGACATCCACCACCAATCCATTGGTTGGAGATCAACTCAGGCGGAGCAAGCAAAGGCCAACCGGGAGTTCCACCAGAGATTGCAGGAGCTGGATGGATATGAAGGAACTCATAAGGAAGGGTGGTAATGGCTATGACAGCTCCCATCGGAATAGCCACGACATTGGTAGCAGAAACATGAGCCTTCATACTCTCTACCAGAATGGCCATTACAGAAAGATGGACCCGAATCCACTTTGAAACAGATTCAGCAACACTGTTATCACAACTGAAGAAAGAAATCTTACAAGCACCATGGATCATTCATAACATGGTAAAGAAAATTCAGGACCATCTACATCAGATTGGAAATTTCACTATTTCACACACACCTGGAGAAACAAACCAAGCGATGGATGGATTAGTGAACCTTGAAACCCAACAACAACTACAGGTAGGAGAGATTGCATTCAAAGAAACTGAACAGTACAGACCACGAACAACCAACAGACTTAAAAAACGAACGGAGAAACCTCTCTAACAAACAACAAAGAAACTAAAACCAAATATCTTCAAGAGATTTCTCTAAATAGAATACTGCTAAAAATTTAATACTAGGTGGAACCTCCCACCAGACTTGACTCCTGACACTCTTCCTATCATGTTTAGCAAGCACATCTGCTACCTTATTACAATCCCTACTAACATAAGAAACAACATACTGATTTAAACTGCGGAGAATTTTTTGACACTCTACTAATAAACTATGGTCTTCCCATGGGACTCTATTAGAGCGCTGCTCAGTCTAACTCGCAAGCGTTGCTATCTCAAGCTTGTTTGTCAAGTTTAGTTGCCAAAACTATAAGTCTTGATTTTTAGTCTACTTATAGCTAAGTCTCGGATTAGGATAGAAAGTGTAGTTGAGCATTAGACTTCACGACGTTCATCGATTGAAGACGAAGAACTACTAAGGGGAGCTTGTAAAACTTCATCAACAAACGATATGTGGAGACTTGAACTCATCTATCACTCAAAAGTCTATCTACTCTATCTCCTATTTGAGACAAAAGTCGTATAGCTATATAGACTTCAATTATGTACATTTGACATTTCGAGCTGAGTTTAACTCGCTTACATATTTCTCGAAATATGTGTTGGTAAGCTTTCGCTTTAACCAAGTTCATCTTATATTCTTGACGAAAGTCAAAAGATGATCATGTGAAAATCGCCTTGTAACATCTTACATGACTTGTGTGAGACAGTCATTTGATGAAGACTCGGAATATTTCGTATTGATCATTCGATCACTTGAAAATTGCTTTGAAGCTAATAATTTGTGTGAGACAGCTATTGCCGTCTTCCGAGAATGTTTCAATGATTGAAATGGAGTTTAGAACAATTGGATATAAGCATATTATGCGTACTTGCATATATGTAATCCAAGTCCGGGAACCATAGTATGCATACCCGTATGGGTACTGGTTGGTTTAGTGAAAGTCCGGGAACCTTGTACGCATATCGGTACGCGTACTGGCGTGAGGTTCAGGTCCGGGAATTTCTGATGAGTTTGGGTACTTAGTCCGGATACTTAGGTATGCATACCCGTATGCATACCTAAGTAAGTTAAGTTTTAAAATCGTTTTGTTCATGAACTAATACATTTATTTAATAAGGAATGCAATCTTTTACAAACCGTGGCTATAATGTTCGTGACTTGATTCGAGAGAATCAAAATCGATTTTGCTTCAATTGTTTCTTGTATACTTCTATGAGAATATAAACAATTGAACAACTCTAAAACTAGTTTCATTTGAGTCATTTGAACAAGTTATAGTTAATATAAATGAGGTTGATATGAAAGTGTTCATATGGCTAACTTCAGTTAACTATTGTTGAGCCAACAAAGGTGTACACGTTTAGGTACGGTTATTCATATCTAAATGAAGTCACTTTTCATTTGTGTGTAACAAGCTAAGTTCGATCTAACGGTTGAAAGATATTAACTTGAGTCTAATCAGGTTTTCATCTAACGATGGATATTGAATGCTTTGTTACCAAGGTAGCATTGATTGCAAACCATGATTTGAAGACTATATAAATAAGAACTCTAGCAATTGGGAAACCTAATCCCCACACCTCCTGTGTGATACTAGTTGCGACTAGAGTCGATTCTTCTTTAACCTTAGGTTTTTCATGAAACCCTGTAGGTTAACGACTTGAAGACTTCATTGGGATTGTGAAGCCAGACCCAACTATTTTCTCTATAGTTGCGTGTTCTGATTTTGTTGTTTTCTATCGTGATTGAGTACTATCTTCTCTAAGATTTTTTCGAGATTTAATCTCCGATAGGCAAGATAAAAAGTAGTCTCAAACATCTTCGTCTCAAATATCTTGTTTCGCTACCATACGATTAAGATTATTGTGAGGTGAATGATATTTCTAGGTTGTTCTTCGGGAATATAAGTCTGGTATATCAATTGGTTCCTTTCACCTTAATTTATCAAAAGACGGAACAAAACTCATAGGTTTATCTGTGGGAGATAAATTTATCTATTCAATAGACTTTTATGTGTGAGACAGATTGGTTTATCAAGTCTTCTACTTTGGGTCGTAGTAACTCTTAGTTTGTGGGTGAGATCAGCTAAGGGAATCAAGTGCTCAAAATCCGGCGTGGTTCTAGATGCGTAAGGAACGCGGCTGTACCTTGATCAGTGTGAGATTGTTTAGGGCTCAACTACATTCCATTCTGAAGTTAACTTGGAGTAGGCTAGTGTCTATAGCGGCTTAATACAGCGTAGTGTTCAAATCTGGACTAGGTCCCGGGGGTTTTCTGCATTTTCGGTTTCCTCGTTAACAAAACTTCTGGTGTCTGTGTTATTTCTTTTCCGCATTATATTTGTTTATATAATTGAAATATCACAGGTTGTGCGTAAGTTCAATCAATCGTGAATCCAACCTTTGGTTGTTGATTAAATTGATTGACACTTGGATTTTGGTTTTTGATACCGTCCAAGTTATTTCTTATATTCAATCGGGCTCGCAAATTCCTATTTGTTTGATTGCAGATTGAATTGAGAAATAGAGATATAACTCTTTGATATACTTTTCTTAAGATTGAGTCTGGCTGTCTAGTTGATTCTCTTTGAATAATATTAGAGTTAGTCCATACAGATTGCTAAGCGAAATATTGGTGTGGTTGTTGCACCCCCCCGTTTTTTCAATTGGTATCAGAGCTGGCAAACACGTTTTAGACCTTATAAGTCTATGTTTGTAGCGATCTAACTCTATGGACAGAAGTGTTATCTCTATAAACGTACCGCCAGTCTTCGATGGCTCGAATTACTTTTGGTGGAAAATTTCTATGTGTGCCTTTCTTCAAGCGTGTGATTTTCAATCATGGGTTTACGTTGTTAATGGCTATGATCCTCCGGTTGTTACAATAGACATTGTAACTATTCCAAAGGATATTGGTGATTATGATGTTGTCGAGATTCTTGCTACAAAGCAAAATTCTGACGGATTAAATGCAATCATCCATGTCATTACCCCGGATCTTCAGCACCATGTGACTACGTGCACTCAGTCTAAAGATGCTTGGGATATCTTAGAAACTGTATTTGAAGGGAATACCTGTGAAAAATAAGCTAGGCTTCAAAACCTAAATTCTGATTGGGAAAACCTTTGTATGGCCGATGAAGATTCATTTGATGAGTTTAATCACAAAGTATCGGAAATTGTTAATGCATCTTTTGCGTTGGGTAAGACTATTCCTGAAAAGGACATTGTGATGAAAATTCTCAGATCATTGCCATCTAGATACGATTCTAAGAAACATGCCATCGTTGAAGGAAATAACCTTGATGTGCTTTCCAAAAATACTCTTGTTGGAAAGTTAAAATTACTTGATCTTGATAAGAAAACCATCAGAACCTCTACGTTCAAAGCTGTGACCAACACAAGTGAATCTTCTAACTTGTCTTGGGATGATGAATGTTGTTCCTATAATGTTGATTTTGATAAATCACTGATTACTCAAAAGATCAAGGATATTGTAAGAAGAAGCAAAAGATGTGAGAAAGGTCTCTCGCTGGTTAATGCTTCAAATGATTCAATACAAGAAACATCATCCCAGGTTGTCAAAATCGTGCACACTTCCGATGTGTGCAATGAACTTTAAGCTCTCGCAGCAGAAACTTCTTCCTACTCAAATTCTGATTCAGAGTTTGAGTCTGACATTGAGATTTTTGAATTCTTGGATAAGTGTGGAGAATTTCACCAAGAAATCTCCAACTAAAGACTTCTTTGGAGAAACTTGAATCATCACTTCAGGTGAAAAATCTTGAGATAGATTGTCTTAATGATGAATTCACCAGAACCCTCTCTCTGAAGGAAAAAGAGATTAATACCCTTAAGTTTGACCTACAAAGGTTGTCTGGAAGTTCTGACAAAATCTCAGCAATGTTATTCGGTCAGAAGTCTTTTGGAAACACAAATGGTTTAGGTTTCAAAAGCAAAATTGTGAGCACAAACAACTCATTTGTTCCAGCCGGTTTTGGAATAATTAATGATGAATGTTGTGATGAACAGGAGTCAAATAAGCAAGACAATAAATCTTCCTTGATTTGTGTTTTGTGGAAATGCAAATCATGCCCAAGATAAGTGTTGGAAATTCAAGAGGAATAACAAAAGGATTGCCAAACTTCAAAATGATATGCAAAGAATGAATCTGGTCGTGGGTAATCAACAGGGTACTCCCGAAGACAAGAAAAAATCCAAAAGAACCAGATTCAGACGAGGTAAGAAGTCTGTCTATACAACGAACCTTGATATATCATTGTGTGATAAAAGATGTGAGCATTCGGCTCACTCCGTCACTATTTAATACTAGTGATGTCTGCATCCTCATCTTTATCTTGAGAAAATGAGGATTGCATCAAGGTTGCTCAAGTTTTGTATTTTTATTAATTTCTTATTTTATTTATGTTAAGAAAATATCTTCTTGATAAAATAGATAATGGATCATGAACCGTAAAAGAATTGTTCAAAGTTCTTATAGGGTTTGGCTGTCCATAGGTCTATCTATATTCATTTGTGATCAAAATTCCCTTCACTTCTCTTATCTTTGAAAGATACAGTTTCATGGCTCCTGTAACTAGAGGTACCATAAAAAGGGATGCAGTTGAAGCAGTTAATGTGTATCTTTCTGAAGGAATCATTTCTTCAAGGAAGAAGAAGGACAGATCCACAAATGATGAAGAAGGTTCTTCCTCTAACTGCCTCTTGTCTATTTGTCATTTTGATAATAACTTTAGAGGTATGGTAAAGGATTTCATCAACAAAAGAAATGACTTCAAATCTCAAATCATTTTTTCTTTAGAAAAGATATCTCACTATGAACGTATGTTGTCTCTAACAAAGAACACCTTGTGTGGACTAAAAAGAGAACCTAGTGAGTTAACTGATATTTCTGAAGATTTGGAGGAATTGAACGATCCCATAAATAATGGGTTTTTCAATAATGGGAAGGAATTCCCAGTAGATGCTCTGAGAAAGCTCTACAATGACTAGGAAACTTCTTATGAGAACTTATTCTTGTGTTTTAAGAAGGATAACTAGGTTTTGGAATAACAATTATTGTGAGTACACATAGCTATTTCCAACGTTTTTCATCTTGCAATGTTTTAGATTTATTTATTTAAGTTCTAAAGTTTATTTGGAAGATGATTTTGCAGTATTAATCTTTATGGTTTTATATATTGCAACTTGTTATGGGATATGTGTGTTTGCGTCCGTGAACTATGATTGTCCCATATTTTCTCAAAAGTTAAGTCTATCATATGTCTTTATTGATAAAAGATAGATTGAACCTTTGTCAACAAAAGTTAAGCCTATTATGTCATCATGCGAATATTGATGGAAGATAGGATGAACTTTTGTCTACATAGATTAAGTCTATTATACGTCTCTATGCAAATATTAATGAAAAATAGAATGAATCTTTGAATATTCCGCAGTATTGGTCTTTCCCTGATCTACATCTTTGTGTAAATACTGTGCGGCTCCATAAGTTCCCTTATGTTGAGTATTTCTGATAAAATTAATCATGGGTTCTCTTGTGGTTAATTTAATTGAGTATTTTGGATACAAATTCATGTTTCATGTGATTTGTTAATGTCCAAAGAAATCCTTGTTTTCCTGTGAAAGTAAGGTCGCTCTTGTTGTTCTTTCGGGAATGATATTTTATGGGGGAGAGTTCTCAATTGACCTTGTGCTTAATTTCCAAATCTTTGTGGGGAGTGCGGCCGTGGGATATTGTAGGAGTTTTCTTGTATCTTTATAAACTCCTTGATGAATACACTAGTTTCGGCTATGTGAAATCATCGAAACAAAGTTGATATGTTCTCTTTTGGTCATGAAGTATCTCTATGGAAATTTCATTAGGATCCCACTAGTTTTCGTACCTTTGCCAATTTATATTGACAAAAAGGGGGAGAATTACTGTGTAGTTCACACTACAAATACATATGGTTTACGAATCATTAAGTAAGGGGGGTGGTTTTCATGTGAGATGAAGTATTGACTAAGGGAGAGTGATACAATAACCATAATATTGTTGTCAAAGTTGTGATACAATTGGACTTTGATGTTGTGTAATAATATTATGACACTGTATAACAATGATTGAGAGCAACTATTTTCTCATTGTTATAGCTAAGGATCTTCAACAACGATGATGCTGAGTTGAACATGTTCAGAATCACTGGAGTACTTGGAAGTGACGAAGATTTCGAGTAATGTTGAAGAACCAAGGAAATCAAGCATTTGGATGAGAAGCTACAGAGTTTATTGATTTTGTAATCCATATGTATTGATAGTTTTGTCACTAAAATTGACAAAGGGGGAGCTTGTTAGAGCACTGCTCGGTGGAACTTGCAACATTGCTATCTCAAGCTTTTTTGTCAAGTTTAGTTGTCAAAACTATAAGTCTTGATTTCTAGTCTACTTATAGCTAAGTGTCAGATTAGGATAGAAAGTGTAATTGAGCATTAGACTTCACGGCGTTAACCGATTGAATACGAAGAACTACTAAGGGGAGCTTGTGGAACTTCATCAATAAAAGTTATGTGGAGACTTGAACTCATCTATCACTCAAAAGTGTATCTACTCTATCTCCTATTTGAGACAAAAGTCGTATAGCTATATAAACTTCAATTATGCATATTTGATATTTCGAGCTGAGTTTAACTCGCTTACATATTTCTCGAAATATGTGTTGGTAAGCTTTCACTTTAACCAAGTTCATCTTATATTCTTGACGAAAGTCAAAAAATGATCATGTGAAAATCGCCTTGTAACATCTTACATGATTTGTGTGAGACAGTCATTTGATGAAGACTCGGAATGTTTCGTATTGATCATTCGATCATTTGAAAATTGCTTTGAAGCTAATAGTTTGTGCGAGACAGCTATAATCGTCTTCCGAGAATGTTTCAATGATTGAAATGGAGTTTAGAACAATTGGATGTAAGCATAGTATGCGTACTTGCATATATGAAATCCAAGTCCGGGAACCATAGTATGCATACTGGTTGGTTTAGTGAAAGTCCGGGAACCTTGTACACATACTGGTACGCGTACTGGCGTGAGGTTCAGGTGTTTGGAAGGTATGCGTACCCTTTCGCATACTGGCGAACCCAAACTTAGTCCGGGTACGTATGCATACCTGAGTAAGTTAAGTTCTAAAATCGATTTGTTCATGAACTAATATATTTATATATTGAGGAATGCAATCTTTGCAAACCGTGGCTATAATGTTCGTGACTTGATTTGACTGAATCAAAATCGATTTTGCTTCAATTGTGTCTTGTATACTTCTATGAGAATATAAACAATTGAACAACTCTATAACTAGTTTCATTTGAGTCATTTGAACTAGTTATGGTTAAGATGAATGAGGTTGATATGAAAGTGTTCATATGGCTAACTTCGATTAACTATTGTTGAGCCAACATAGGTTTTACACGTTTAGGTACGGTTACTCATATCTAAATGAAGTCACTTTTCATTTGTGTGTAACAAACTAAGTTCTATCTAACAATTGAAAGATATTAGCTTGAGTCTAATCATGTTTTCTTCTAACGGTGAATATTGAATGCTTTGTTACCAAGGTAGCATTGATTGCAAACCCTGATTTGAAGACTATGTAAGGAGAACTCTAGCAACTGAGAAACCTAATCCCCACGCCTCATGTGTGATAGTAGTTGCGACTAGAGTCAATTTTCCTTTAACCTTAGGTTTTTCACGAGACCCTGTAGATTAACGACTTGAAGACTTCATTGGGATTGTGAAGCCAGACCCAACTATTTTCTCTATAATTGCGTGTTCTGATCTTGTTGTTTTCTATCGTGATTGAATACCATCTTCTCTAAGATTTGCTCGAGATTTAATCTCCGATAGGCAAGATAAATAGTAGGAACAAACATCTTCGTCTCATCGTTTGTGATTCCACAATATCTTGTATCGCTACCATACGTTTAAGATTATTGTGAGGTGATTGATATTTCTAGGTTGTTCTTCGGGAATATAAGTCCGGTATATCAATTGGTTCATGTTCACATTGATTTATCAAAAGACGGAACAAAACTCATAGGTTTATCTGTGGGAGACAGATTTATCTATTCAACAAACTTTTCTATGTGAGACATATTGGTTTATCTAGTCTTTGACTTTGGGTCGTAGAAAATCTTAGTTGTGGGTGATATCAGCTAGGGGAATCAAATGCGCGGAATCCGGTGTGGTTCTAGAGGCGTAAGGAACGCGACTGTACCTTGATCAGTGTGAAATTAGTTAAGGCTCAACTGCATTCCATTCCGAAGTTAACTTGGAGTGGGCTAGTGTCTGTAGCGGCTTAATACAATGTGGTGGTCAAATCTGGACTAGGTCCCGGGGTTTTTCTGCATTAGCGGTTTCCTCGTTAACAAAACTTCTGGTTTCTATGTTATTTCTTTTCCGCATTATATTTGTTTATATAATTGAAATATCATAGGTTGTGTGCGTAAGTTCAATCAATAGTGAATCTAACCTTTGGTTGTTGATTAAATTGACTGACACTTGGATATTGATTTTTGATACCGTCCAAGTTATTTCTTATATTCAATCGGGCTCATAAATTCCTATTTGTTTGATTGCGGATTGAATTGAGAAATAGAGATATAACTCTTTGACATACTTTTCTTAAGATTGTGTCAAACTGTCTAGTTGATTCTCTTGGAAGTATATTAGAGTTAGTCCATACATATTGCTAAGCGAAATATTGGGTGTGGTTGTTTAAGCCCCGTTTTTTCAGATTCCATTCAGATTACCATTACATTCATCCATAACAGACTTGTTGTCGCCTTCTACTATGACATTCTGAAAATTCAGCTCTCTAATCCACTACAAAGCTTTTAATAGAGCCATAGCTTCAGCCTGCGATACACCTCTGGCTAATGTAGAGAATGCCATTGCCCCCACGAATCCCCTACACAATTACGAATGATTAGAGCAAATCCTGCTTTTGAAAAATCAGAAATCATGGAAGCATCAGTGTTAATTTTAAGCCAATCCCTAGGTAGTTTTATCCAAGATTTAATTTCAATTTCATCCCTACCAAGCACCTTTAGATTTGAACTCTATCATTGGCTCTTGAAGTTCGACCTCAACTCCCTCCGCGCCAAGCGCTCCCTTAGGCCTATTCCTATGCACGTGCCAAAAAAAACCCAATTTGGCATACCAGGTGGCATGGCAAACGAGTTGTGTCACTATGGGAAAACCACGGAGCGACAGAGTTTCAATCGACCGTTATTATCCAGAACGCTGGCGATACTCTGAGTATCACTGGCGTCATAGATCCCATCGCGCGTTATAAATAATATCGCTGGCGATATTAAGATTACCGACCAGCAGTTATTTTGCAACGACTATTTCCCCCTGTTGGTTCCTATGTATACGCCCTTGTACTTCTCCAAGTTACTCGCACCTACTTCACCAATTTCTCTATCTATATTCTCAATTTTAAATTTCATAATCATCAATGGCGAGATCCAATGAAGAGAGGAATGTTATTACGAATCAGTTTAGATTACAGCAAGAAATGCATCAACGGAGGTTGAAACAACTTGATAATGAGGAAGATGAAGATAATAAACTAATCGACACTTTGATGCTCGTACATACGTGCCAGATACCTAGAGTTCCAGTGCCACAACAAGTATTCCCAGGAAGGTATACGTATCGAGGGAGGGAATTTTACTATCAGGAGTTAATGCATGATTATTTTCTTCCCAATTGTGTGTACTCTAATCAAAATTTTCAAAGTCGATTTCGCATGCCTCGTCATCTGGTGAAAAAGATTATTGAAGAGCTTTGTTGAGTAGAACCTCAGTTTAATTATCGGTTTGATGCATTGAATATTAGAGGTCATAGTCCTGAACAAAAAGTTACTTCGGCTTTAAGGATTCTAGGTTATGGAAGACCAGCGAATGCGAACGATGAGTACCTTCGTATGGGTAAAACAACTTCATTCACTTACCTTTCATTGTTTTGTGAAGTAATGATTAATCATTTTGGTCCAACATATTTACGAAAACCAACCGAGGAGGATGTTAGACAAATATTGATGGAGAATGGGGAAAGGGGATTCTCAGGAATGCTAGGTAGTCTTGACTGTATGCATTGGGTATGGAAAGGATGCCCTGTTATTGGGCCGGTCAATATAAGGATCATTATCCTAAACCAACGGTTATCCTTGAAGTCGCCGCTTCTTATGATTGTTGGATATGACACGTTTTTTTTTGGTCTTCCAGGTTCATAAAATGATATTAATGTTTTGCACAAGTCGCCTCTGTTTGAACATCTGAAGTATGGAATTTGTCCCCAAGTCCGTTTCACGATCAACGGCCATCATTACACTCATGGGTATTATCTTGCGGATGATATCTACTCAAAATGGTCCACCTTGGTTCAATGCTACCGTCAGCCTCCTGCCGGTGCGTTGGGCCTTTCATACCAGCATTTTAACACCGCCTAAATGGCAGCGAGGAAGGATGTGGAACGCGCTTTTGGAATTTTGAAGAGGAAGTTCACTATCATTTGTGGCCCATATGCACAAGACTACGCTCACTTGCATAATTCTTCATAATATGGTCATTAAGGAAACCCGTCGTGATTCTGGGTGGACTAACTATGAAGATGAAGATTCGAGGCTGGAGATTCAACCACAAAGAGGCGCCCCTGCAAGGAATTATGATCAAATGACTAATTACATTCAGTACCAGAATTTGTATAACAGTTTAAGAGATGACCTGAAAGTGAATCTTTGGGCAGAGCATGTAAGACATTGATTATTAAGTTATGTAATTTGGCTCAATTATTAAGCTATGTTTAAGCTATTTTAGTTTAATTATATTTATGTATTTTGGTTTAATTATATTTAAGTTAATATGCGAAACTTATTTAAGTAGACTGCAACAACATTCAAATTAATCAACTTTTTTCATTTCAAACTAATATTAAGTAGAATGCAACAATAACATATCAAATTAAAATGCAATACTTCAAATTAAAACTCAAATTAATACATCAATCATCTAGAGGAACTACTACATCGATCTCATCATCGAACTCATCCTCATCATCATCACTACTAGGTTGGTTGTTAGTAAATCCAGCTTGTTGTTCAATATGTGCTTGAATCCTGTCAAATTCGATTTGCCACACGTGTTTTTGCTGGCGTTCATAATTGAAGTGTTAGCTTGAAGAATGTTATGCTTGTCATAGTCAAATCCAAATTTTTCTTGAGAAAGATGACTTTTCTTACTCCCATCGTTTTGAAATTTCCTATCCAATGCTCTTTTCTTCTTGACGGTCTTTTGATGTTCCATAAGCTCCGTCATGTTAAATCCACCGGAACTTGCTCCTTATTGGGATAATTTCTAGCCAGTCCTGCATTGTTCCTCCCTGGAAGTTTTCTCTTACCACCATCATCATTGAGAACTAAGTTCGCATCTGGGTTTCTTGGGATATTTGGTGAAGAATTTGATAGACCTGGTGAAAATGGTGAAGAATTTGGTGTTGATGGAGAAGAATTATATGGTAACTACCTGCTAACACATCTGGATTATATTTGTTCAACACCTTCAAAATATGATAAAAACTTTCGAAACCGAACTGTTTTCCATGTTTTCGAAGTTAATCCGTACAAACCTTTCTTTCAACATCAACATCCACAAGACCACTCTCCCGGCCTCTCTTGGCTTGCATTATCAATCCAACATAAGCGGTTACTTCCCTGTTGATTACAATGAAGTGTTCTGCCAACCCTTTTGAATCACGAGAATTGATGTTCATGATTTCTTATATTTACGAAATATATTTTCCCACATGGTGTTACCATGTCGTTATGCACCATCGATACAATCTTGGGTTAAAAAAAAACATAATTACGACAAATGCATCCATCTTCTGTCATGGTGTATTTTGCCCTCCGAACTTTGACCTTTTTACCTTTACCATTGCCTTGGCTTTAAGATTGTGAATCCATATTACGAGAAACTAAGAATTGTAGAGAAGGTGTAATTGTTTTAGATTTGAAGAAGATTGAGAGATTGAGAAATTCTAGAGAGATTTAGAAATTCTGGTGTGAGTTGAAATGAGTTTGAAATTGGGTATTTATAGAGGGGAAAATTGTAGCCGTTGGATGAGGAACTGATGAGCGATGATCAAAACAACGAGCGGCATACTGACTAGCGCTGGCGCTGGTATGACCATCGAGCGATATTTAACCATCTAGCAATGGAAACTCTATCACTCGTTGGAACGTCTGTCGTGTATTTTTTTTTGAAGCATGAAATATATTAGATTAGACTGAAATTACACGGGGGTACATAATACCCACAGAGTCTGCTATTACAATAGAACTGATAGATTGCGGAATTGTATGTTCCCATGCTGTTGTTGTGAGTCTCCCTATGGAGCAATCATCCGCTGCTCGGTTTGCTAAACCATCTGCTGCTTGATTTGCTTTTCTATAGACGTGGTTAACGGTATATTGCTGGATTTGGGTGAGCCTTTGTTTGATCTCTGCAACCAGTCCAGATATATACCAAGGAGCGTCTATTCTGAGGGTACAAATCTCATTAAATTTTCCGAATCCGTTTCAAATTGTACTTTTGGCCATCCTCGTTCCATCGCTGTTTTAGAGGCCATGTGCAGGGCCCAGGTCTCCGCTACAAGTGCTGTGGTGATGCCTAGCGGTTGTGATATTGCTAGGATAGTGTTGGTTTCCTCATTTCTAAAAATAATACCGGCTCCCGCTATTCCGGGGCTTCCTCTGGCTGCGCCGTCTGTGTTGATTTTGATCCAATCTGATTGAGGCTTGATCCATCCCACAAAGATGGTTGAAGTTGTTATTGTTCTTTGTGCAGGGTTATCATATGGCTGTATCCCAGGGAGCACCGGTGGGAGGTGTGTCTGGGCCCAAGAATATTCCTGCTGGAGCTTGATGGCCATTTGCATTACATTTATCGGATTTTGTTGTTGCTGGCGACACATAATACTGTTCCCGGTTAACCATAAGGACCAAAAAAGGAAGCAAAAGGTTGTGGTTATCGGTGTAGACACTTTTGTTTGAAGGAGTTCAGATATGGTTGTTTGGTGAGTCAGTGAATTGGGTGTGCCTTGTGAGGCGACGTGAATGTTTATGTGGTGGTTTAGTAAGAGGTTCCAAGAATCTATAACTGTCTGACAGTGTAGCAGAATGTGACTGAATGTTTCGGGATTAGAACTGCATTGAGGTCATAGATTGGAGTTGGTGAGTTGGATGCGATGAAGAATGTTGAGGGTTGAGAAACCCTCATTAATTGCTTTCCACAAGAAATTTTTTACTTTTAGGAGACATGGGAGTGTCCAAAGAAAGTTGGATGATGAAAGAGGATTTTGGTGAGTTTGCACAAAAACACTAATGAGACAGTTGTATCTTGAAACGGTAGTATATTGTCCGCTTTTGATAGTCTGTCGTGTATGCCTATATGTTATAATTGATATATAGGCATATACGATTTAGCACTTTGGCAATACCCATAATATGGCAAAATATGGTGTTTGCCATATTTATAGGAGTAGGCCTCAAAGGTAGAGAATTCTAATCCGAGCCATCGTAAAACGACGTGGAAGATTAATGGCCGTCCTTTTTTTGACTTTAAATTGTTTTGTTTGTTTTACAACGTGTTTACTTTGTTTCCATTCCATTCCCTTTCCCTCCATCCCATCAATTTCATCGCCATCCTCAACATCATCACCACTCATCTCTTTCTCTTTTCGTGTTTTTTATCCTCGCTCTCACAACTGTTGACCGATTTTTTTCTTTTTTTCTTTTCCGATTCCAAAAAAAGAAAGAAAAAAGAAAATCAAAATCATTTTCGTTTTTTTGATCTCTGAAAGTGATTTTCTTTTTCGATCTTCGAAAACAGCTTTTGCAATTTCATAAGGCTGTTTATCGACAGATCTATATCATAATCGTTCATACACTTTTATTTTTTTATAGGGTTTATTTTTTTTCAAAAATACTGGAGGAAGTAGGAAATCTTCAAGGTTTCTTTATAGGCGATTTCTGGTGTGATCTTATGGCTGCTAAACCACAATTGGAGAAACGTATCCTTTTATCTTCTGATTTATTAGATTAGATCTGAATTTGTTGTTGATCTGGTATGTTTATTTTGTCAACGAAATAGTCGAATTTAATTGTTATTCGAACAAAATTGGTTTCGTCAAAAATTTTATACATTTGTTACGATTTAGGATCTTTTGCAGTAAGATTTTGTTTCAGTTCTCTTGTTTTCTCTTGATTTGGTTGTTTATTTTATTATCATATATGTATATGTTTTTCTATTTTGAAAAAGAAGATATTGGAGAAGTATTGGATTGGTTCATGATTTGAATGATAAATTTCTAGATCCATATCCCTAATGAAGTAGAAACAAGGATGTGATTAATTATTGGAAGTTTCGGTTTCATATTTGTTTGATTTTCTTCAAAGGTTAGATACCTTCTTGATCGATTAATTTCATGGCGGTTTATTGCTCTTTCTAGTTTGAATTCCGTTTTGGTTCTGAATAAGATAAGGTTCCAACCTTATCTTATTCTGATGATAATCGATGTGATTTTTGATGCATCGGATTGAAATATCTTCTGATTAATTAATTAATTGATGATATGGTAGTAAATTAGTAGGTCATTCGATTTTGATGTATGAATTGGAAGCCTTGACTTATGTTGTCTTTCCAGCTATAGAAGAAGCAAAGAATCTTAAAGTCGATACTTCTTCTAAACTTGGTGGTCCTAAACGAGTAAGTCACTTAGTCACCTTGATTGTTGTATGATCAGTTTGACACAGACTCAGATAATTACGCAAATTGTATAGTTGCTTTATAGGGACACACATGGAGATGATTGATAGTTCAGGGAAGATTTTTATCAAGGAGGATAATCTTCACCATGTCTCATAGGTCATTACCCTGAAAAATGATACTGTTCTATAATCTCCATACACATTTGGTTGATATTTGACAGCAACATAAGTCAATCAATTCAAGTTAAATGTGAAATGACTTTGGACAGAAGTTGAGGACAACATCACGCTTTTGTTAGTCATCCTCCAATAGTTACCCATGGCGGCTGTAGACGTTCTGATCATGGACCTTATCCATGTATGCTCGAAGAAGTTGAGCTACACAATATGTGTAGCCTTGGAGTCATATTAATTGATCCTTCGCGATTGGATTTGTCTTTTCACCTGCAGTTAAACTAATTATTTTTAATTTCATTTCAGGCTCCACCCAAGGATAGAAGTTCATCTGATGCACGATCATGCATCTCATCCTCTGGAGATGCAACTAGTAGTCTGAAGGAAGGTGATATTGGTCAAGAGTCATTGATGGCTGAACAGGGCTTTTATTATCCTGCTAACAGCTATTATGGGTATTGTTATCCAGGTCTGTCATGATTAAAATTTAGCCGTGTTTCCTGTATGTATTATTCCCTGGTATTAGTCAGGTTTCTCGTTTGCTTTTTCATGTGAATGAACCATGGATTCAGGTTATGATGGGTCAGTTGGAGAATTGGAAGATCAGGGATACTACCTTAGCAGTGATGGCCTGGAGATTCCATATCCAGTAGGTTTATTACCTAATGTTAAATTAATGTCAATTCTTTTGTTTGTTATTACTCAAACATTAATCAGAATATATTGATATAACTTTTTCATGAGGTTCTTCTTTGCATATTGTTTCAGATTCATATGTCAATGTTTTGATTCTGATTTTTCTGTCAGTGTGCTTTGTTTATTTCAACACCATGTGTTGATGGATGAACTAGCTTGTGTATTAATGTGCCTGATAAGGTCATACTTGCTATACTTTGAAGTGATGTGATTTCATAATCATTTAGTACATGTTAGACCGATTTCTTCTGATAGTTTTTTCAATTCATCATAGATTCAAATCATGATTCACAATAATAAACATAATGGGATATTGCCCTTTGACTTTGATCATTTTTTTTTTAATTATATTTATCTATTGTGTTTTTCTTTTGAATCTCCTTTTTGATTACCACACCTTATTTTTTAACTGGCATTCTTAGTTCGCAAATTTGGATAGAAGGTCATACTTGTAATACTTTGAAGTGATGTGATTTCATAATCATTTAGTACATGTTAGACCGATTTCTTCTGATAGTTTTTTCAATTCACCATAGATTCAAATCATGATTCACAATAATAAACATAATGGGATATTGCTTAGTTATCCTTTGACCTGGATCATTTTTTTTTAATTATATTTATCTATTGTGTTTTTGTTTTGAATCTCCTTTTTGATTACCACACTTTTTTTTTTAACTGGGCATTCTTAGTTCGCAAATTTGTATAGAACTATTGTCAACTTCAGTGACTAATGAATCTGCTCCTGTACTCTACTTTATAGGCCATGCAAGCAGATAATGGATCTCTTATGTACTATATGCAAGGATTTCAACCTGGGTATGTTCCTTACAGCTCATACTTACCTGGAGCTACATATGGCATTGATGGACAGTATTTGGGTCAACAGCAATTTGTCCTGAGCCCTATGTCCACACAGCCTATTGCCTCCCCTGGATATTTCCCGTCTCCACTTCCTTATGGATCAGAGATGCTTCCATCATATGTTTGGGATCCATCTCTTATGGCTACTGAAGCAGTTCACGTAGATGGCTATAGTGGGGTTACAACAACTTCTGGAACTAAGCAAACTTTCTCTGCCCCAAATCATACCCCTCCCCCTATAAAATCAATGACATCTGCAAAAACTAGTAATACTGGAGCCAAAGGATCTTTGCCGGCAGTAGATGTCTCAACAGGGTCAGGGTTTCTTAACGAAGCAAAACCAGTGAATAAGGTAAAAGTATTGTTGTTTTGCTATATATTATAATTTCCTTCAGCATCCTATGGTGTTGTCAAGGATGATGTTCCAGGTTATTGATGTGGTGTTTCAAAATTCAGGTATCACATCATGGTGCTGATTTTCAGTCAGCTGGTGTTCTTGCCAAGGGTTATTTTCCATTGACAAAGTTTCCATCTTCTAATCAAGGGAAAGGTGGTTTGCTTTATCCCAGCAGCCCTGTTACTTATAAAGCAAATGCAAAAGGATGGGGTGGTGCTGACAAGTACAAGACCAAGGTCAAGGCTAATGGAGTTGGTGAATTTGAGTTGCATAACGAACAGAATCGTGGTCCTCGAACGACCAACACAAAAGTTGTTTTGCCATCTGTTGACTCAACAGCATCCTTGGTGTCCGAAATTACTGACAAAAATGAGAGCTCTACATCTGTTATGCGGAGGGAGGACTATAACCTCTCCGAATTCTCAACTAAATACGATGACGCATTGTTCTTTGTCATAAAATCTTATAGTGAAGATGATATACACAAGAGTATCAAATACAACGTTTGGGCTAGTACTCCCAATGGAAACAAAAGGCTTGATAGTGCATACCAGGATGCACAAGAGAGAATGGGCGCGAAGAAGAGCAATTGCCCGGTGTTTCTTTTCTTTTCGGTATGCCCGGATATCCGCATTTTGTTTCAAAAGCAGCAATGCAGCATGATTTTTTTTCTAAAGTCCCCAAAACTTTTTTTTTTAATCTTTCCCTTGGTGTTCATGGGCAGGAAAACAAAATCCTCCTGTAATTGTTTTTGATTAGTTATGTTCCTGTTCTCTCTGTGTAGGTTAATGCTAGCGGACAGTTCTGTGGAGTAGCTGAGATGGTTGGCTCGGTAGATTTTAACAAAAATATGGATTTTTGGCAGCAAGACAAGTGGAATGGCTTTTTTCCTGTCAAGTGGCACATTATTAAAGATGTTCCAAATCCTCATTTTAGGCATATAATTCTTGAGAATAATGATAGCAAACCTGTAACAAACAGCAGGGATACACAGGAGGTATGTGCAACTAGCTTCCCATCATAGATATTTTGTTAATTAATTCAAATCATCACCGACCAATTGCAAGACTTTTTCAGTAGTTAAAGTTGTTTTTTTCCGTTCTTTCTGCTAGGTGAGGTTTCCTCAAGGTACTGAAATGTTGAATATATTCAAAAGCTATACATCAAAAACATCCATATTGGATGACTTTACTTTCTATGAGAGCCGACAGAAGGCAATGCAAGAGAAGAGGATAAGACCCTCTACACCATATCAGGGTCTACTACAGGTCTGGATCTCGTTCAAATATTTATATTATATGTTCATTGTGTTGATTAACTGCACCATTCATATGCCTTCTAGGATTGAATGAAAGAATGAGGTTGCACCAAAGTGGGTTTCTTACTCTCTGTAGAATCCCAAATGACAATGATTTCTGGCCAGTTGCAAGAATACTTAACCTTAATGGTTCTGCTTTCAATTATTTCGTAACCTTATGATAAGTTCTATGGCACAAAAACTAGGGTGTCTCTGTTTTTGTTGCAACACCGAAGAAGTTTTGAACCAATGTGTTGCTCTTGTAACTGTTAGCCTGATACGCATATCATGGATTTTAAGATGTTTTTCGTATATTCACCCATTGTGGTTAGGTTTTGGACTTAATTATCAGAGGTATAAAGTACGGGTACCACTGATTGGTTTGTTGTTACATCAATAGGATGTGATCAGATCCCTGTCACAGACAATTAAGGTGTCTACTTCAAATTGACGGACATGCATTGGGTTACATGTGCGGGTCTGTTTTTTAACTTCGTGAGTCAAATGTCCCTGAGCAGGATTGTATTTATTCTAATTTAGTCGAGTTTGATCTATTTCATCTACAGAAACCAGAGGAAGTCATTGGTGTGACAGCTAGTCTGAAGTCGATTAAATTGACTGGTTCTGACTGTGAAGAAGTTCGAGCTGGGGATGATAAGGTGAAGGAATGACGAAGAGAAGCTTGGGGCAAATAGAACATATAGCCATGAGTACAGCTCGCAGAATTTGCATAGTGATTGGTTTTACGTTAACGCCGAGGCTACCAGAATGAAAAAACAAAAAAGACAAGTGGATGGTTTTTACCTCAACGTCTCTGGGCATTTTTGGGATTTCTGATTTACTCCAATTTGCTAGATGTAGATGTGATGGCAGCCTCTGAAACCCAGGGGTTTTGTGTATTATAAAAGAAAGAAGGAAAAAGGTCTGCATTTAAGGTAGGCTGTGACAGGAATGATGGCATTGGTTATGGTCGTGCAACAGTGGCTGTCTGTGCCGTAATATGCGTTCCATTGGTGATGGTCGTGCAACAGGGGCTGTCTGTGCCATAATATATGTTCCAGTCTTCTCATTTTACCTTCTTTTTTACTTTGTATTTTGTTTTACTTTTCAATTTCCTAACGGGTGATCAGGTAGGATTGTTGTTGGGTTGCATATTATGGTAGTGGTGTTTGTTGGTTGATCTATGGTGTAAGCAGCAGAAAGCAGCTGACGTGGTGGTAGTGGTGTTTAAATTCTCTTTCTAAATTTTGTTGGTGGTCGTGTAAAGTATGTATGTTTGTGTTCAAAGCTTCTTTTATTGTGTGAAAGCATATGAGGACCAATTTGGAAGGTTTTGAGTATGCTGAAGAATATACTTGCCCCCAACAATAGTCTAAAAGAAAGAAAGAAATATATTTTTTTTACTGGTTCATCTTTGTTAGTCATTGTGTCGCGGATTGTTATTTGTGATAATCTGTTTTTCCGGACAGACAGCATTCCGAAACTAGATCTGCTTCTGCTTCGTTCATTCGTTCTGCTTCATGTTATCTATGACGTTAGGGGATTATCAAGGCTGCTGAAAAATAGGGATTTTCTTTCCTAGTCCTGTTCAAAAACCAAGCAAGCAAAATACTGCGAGACAAATGCTAACAAATGCTATCCCACACGGGGTAGGACCCACCATTTTCAGGTAGATTAAATTAGCGGTTAGATTCACACTCAGGAAAGGACCAGCCATTTTTAGGGTAAAACCCACCATTTCTCCTAAAGGGTTCAAGGCTATTAGATTTGGGTTTTAGCATGATCTAACGACAAAGAAGCCGTTTGAGTGGATAGCTTCCCGTAAGGTCGTGCGGGATAACACTATTCTGTCTGTAATCCTATTAAAAAGGCAAACAAAATACTTTGTGAAGGGAGTAATTTCGACTCCAGGCAACGTTAGAAATAGATGCCAAGTTACCTCTTAATTTACTTCCAGTTTTTTTTTTTTCTCGGAAAAGAGTTAGGTCTCAGGCGATATATTGAATATGTCTATTTAGGAAATCGATATCCTTACTTAAAATTTTCAAATAATACATAAATCGTTCAAATTATAGTATCTTCACCCTAGTTTGAGGCCTATCATTTTCTTCAACCATCCTAGAGAAGAAGATATGGGGTGTCTAAAATACGTTAAAATACTAAATTGCCTTTTTACACAAATCTTAATAATTCTAATTGTCTAAAATAAATACAAAAACTTTAATCATTTTTAGAAACAACAATTGAATTCTCAACTTTTAATTAAAATCAATTTTTGTTTTTCAATTTTCATCAAAAACAAAAACTAAAACCTAATCACAAACAACAATTGAATTCTCAACATTTTTGGGTTTTGAAACAATATTTCGGTGACAAACAATTTAAGTGATGGAGTTAAATCCCTTTAATCCGTTCCTTTTAAGAGAGAATCAACAATGATTTAACTATGATTCTCTGAAATTTCATTAACAAATTTTCTGAAAATCAACAATAATCGGTTTATGTGTGTATTAGCGAAACCTATTATGGTTGTGTTAGTGGTGGTCTTTAGTTCAAAGCTAAAACCGTAAAACCCTATATTTATGTGCCTTTGTTCTGTAAAGAAGTAGAGCCATTCAAAGCTGATGAGCGCCTACACCTCTCTGCTTACATATGTGCTGAGTAATTCAGTATCTTTATATACGAAATTTAATTAGAATAATGTTGGTGCATATTGCAAAAATTCCAAGTATTCTGTAAATTTTATTGAGCTCCTACTCGCATTATTCACTAATGCAGAGCCTGCTGAGTATCTATCCTACGTTGTGTTCCCAGCTAAACTCTTAATGATATGACAATTAATGTTCACTCTTAGCTGAGTAGCATGAATTTCCCGAAGTGTCAGAATTAAGATGTGCATGAAGGTACCTAATCAGAAGCGCGCAAGCTGCGCCAGTGAGACCTAAGCTACGCTGCTCTCAAAGATAAAAATTAGCAATTTTGCATCAACGTGCAAAATTCACCAAAATTGATTAATGTGCGTCAATTCACAAAACTCAATTTTTAACCTAATTTTTGTGTCAACTCATATAAAATTAGATTTTTTTCCATAAAACAGAGCAAGCACGAGATCTTGATCCCTATTGGTCGAGACTAAAACGTAGACAAGCTAGGAATAGAGCTAGTATGAGCGAAATCCTACCATAAGTTGGAAAATAGGAAAAAAGGGAAACCACGACTAATTGGGGCAGTAGCCAAAGGGGCACGGCCGCGCCACTTGGCCGGTCGACTTGCCCTAGCTTGCGCCTCTCGTGGCCGACCGACCTTGCTCCATATTAATGTCCGCGGGCCTCTCTTTCCCATCGGCCAATCGCACTTCTTATAGCTACAAGCTCCGTTTTTAATTAAAGATGGAAGTAGGCTGGTCGATGCGTTTAATTTCTTAAGAAAATAAATCTTAGCTTCCCAAGTCCGTCGCAAATTGATCACGAGCACACGACTTGGCCAGCTCCACTAATTAACCTAAGCCTACACAAGCTCGGCAAATTGGGTGCTGTTGTGATGATCGGCCGTCCATCTATTGCCTCGACCAATCACATCACTCTTAGCCTACCTGCTCCGCTCCAAATCATTGGTCAAAATAGGCTAGTCGAGCTGCTCGTGTATATAAGAAATCAAATCTAGACCGTCCAAGACAGTCGCGATGCGATCACAACCACACAACTTGACCGGTCGATTTAACAAGCTCGACTTCCTCCTGGTGTGGCCGAGCGAGCTCCATAATGCCCACCTGCGGACCCTCTACTATTTCAACCAATCAGGTCGCTCCTAGCCTGCTTGCTTTGCTCTGATTCATCGCCTAAAGTAGGCTAGTCACGCTTCCCATAAGGGTCTTAATTAGGTTAAGCGATAATTAAGAACTGTCACAAATCATCTCAACCATCCAACTTGGCTAGCTGATTTGACCGACTTAGACTTAATTTGAGTCAACCAATGAGATGCCATGGTGGATACCGGCCATCCCTCTCCTACAAGGACCGATCACCTCATTCCCAAACTTCCTAGTAAGGCCCAACACTTGATCAAAGACAGACGGTCATGATCCTTTCGAAATCCGCTCTCTATACAACGATGCTTTACATGCGTCGATTATTTTGAGCTGCTTGCTTAAAAGCGATGTTTTACATGCATCGATTACAAACGATGTTTTATAAATATCGATTTCATAAATAATTTAATAATTTTTATTTTACCTAAAAGCACCATAAGCTATTTTTTGAGCGCTGACTCACGCCAAGTCTCATTCATACGAGTTGACTTGTCACTTATGACCACCTGCTGTCTAGATTGCGCATGATTGGTCGAAACAATTAGGTCTTGCAAAAAAGACCCACTCAGCAATTACCATGCATGACTTGTTCCATTCTTCACGAGACTTGCTCCATATTTTCTAAAAAAATACTCGAGACATCAAAAATGTCATAAAACTAGGGGATGTTCATCAGGGCATTGGTCTGGCGGTTTACAGCATACGACGTACAACACGCCCCTAATGAGAAAGTATCAGGAAAGGCGAACAATTTACAAATGTAGAGGAGTAGTGGATATAAAACCGACCAGTCTTCTCTTTACAATTGGGACATGGTTGTCACCATTTTTACACGATCTCCACCTCTCCACCACTCAACTACTTCTACTTCCTACGATATCAGGGTGTTCGATTATGACTTGATATAAATAGATTTTCAATCTATTCAATAAAACAATCAACTAAGTATCTAGAGAACACAGAGAAGTTAACTTACCATATTTTGCAGCAAGTTCCATTTTATGAGATAAGTCATAAACAACCACACCTTACAGAGTCTATCTCTCTGATCTTAACACATTCTCTGCTTTCCTCCCTAAGATCAACGCTTCTCCTTCATTTTGTGACCGAAGCAAGACTGGAACGACCATTTCTTGGTTTAGGCCAGAATTGTACAGATTGATCTCTCGAATCTAAAGTACTAATTTGCAGTATATTTGTTTAGGGTCTAGACTCGTTTCTCATCGACACACCTAATTTACCATTTTCGGCAGAATCAATTTTTACCCTACTACAAATAGGAGACCACAGTGGGAGATTAATCTCTCGGTTATAAAATCAATTTCTCAATTTTCATTTCAATTTTCTCAATTTCAAAATGGTGTATCTTAGGTCTGGATCGGTAACCAACCCTGATGCTGCTGGCGCTGACAATATTCCTGGCGCTACTGACACCAATGCATCATCCACCACCGTCAATGCACCCCATGGTGTTACATATTCCACCAAAAACACCATTGGCACTGGTAACACCTCCTATGGTGTAATACCTCTTGTCACAAGATCCAGAGCTGCTACTACCATTCCTAATGCCTCTTCGAGTATGAAACCTCCCATCACTAGAGATACTACCATTCCTCTGTCAAGACAGGATGCTGGAAGATCTCGAGACAACCAGCCTCTTCTTACCATTGATAATTTGATGGAAAAGTAGGAAATTATCGCTAGAGCTCAGACGGACATGGCTGCAACCCAGAAGGAGGTACTCACTTTTCTCAAGACACTGACAGAGCGACTATCATCAGAGCAACGTCAACATCAAACGAAGCAGGCAAGGAATGCTTTCATGACCCCTGGTGCAAACACTTCAACAGGGCGTGCCTTCATAGATGAAGAAGCTCGTGTTTTTTCTGAACGTCTATTGGAAAGGAATAAACAAACCAGTTTTATCACACCAGAAGACCTAGAACGATTCCTTCAAAATCGAGGAAAAGAAGGTTCAACCACCATTCATCAGCATCAACCTGCTTATCCTCTCGAAGTGTAAAGAATCCCTCTTCCAAGAGGATATTCCTCTCTTCAATTCTCCCTTTATGATGGTACTGGTAATACTCATGAACACATCTCTCGTTTTTTGGAATCATTAGGAGAGCATGAATACAACCATGTCCTCCGCCTGAAGGAATTCTGAAAATCACTTACTGGGAGAGCATACACCTGGTACAACAAGATTGCACCAAACAACATAGACAATTGTTGTGAGACGGTTAACGCCTTCTACAAGAAATATTTCTTTGTGTCTAAGCAAATCACTCTATCGGACCTGGGAAGGATGTTTCAGCGAAACAATGGGCATCCAAATGATTATGTCAAGAGATTCAGAATTCAGGCACTATATTGTCATGAGCCAAATATGACTGAACAACAATTGGTGGAATTATGCATCAATAGGGATGGTGCCGATCTATTGTGCTTTTCTGGAGAACATGCGCTTCCAGACATTCTTTGAACTCCATGAAGCTGCTAAGCGCTCAGCTACAACAACACCCGCCTTGCTAGAAAGAACCAGGCCTGCCAGGAACGAAGATGCACGTGAGACTCGAGGAAGTAGACGTTTCATTAAGAAACAATACAATGTTCAACCCTATGTAAGTATGGTGAGCGAAGGAGGAAAGAGGAAAGCACCGACTACGGAGCAACAACCCAAACGTGTAGCATCAACTTCGACTCGATAACCTCGAAAGACTAATCAAGAGGCTGCAGATAAGCCTTCGGCTCGACAACAGGAAACGGGAGAGGCTGCTGCTCAAGACTTTCCATTTCCAATTGAAGAGGTAATTTAAATCTTAGAAGCGTGGATACAAGATGGTGCCATCAAGCTACCTCCTATCAGACGTCCACCAACCGAAAAAGAAATGGAAGACCCCAAGTACTTTCGTTTTCATAGGTTCGTCAATCACCCAACCAGTGACTGCAACAGATTGAAGCACATATTCAAAGAGAAGGTGGACTCAGGAGAACTTCAACTAGGCACTGAAGGACTACACAAAGACCCTATTCCTGTTAGAAGATGCATGCTTTCTGGGGACTCCATCCACAAAACTGTGCAGTCCATAATGGAGCATGTATGTGAAATTCTCTATTTCTCCAAGGCACAACGTAAAGATATATTCGCGTCTCTCAATCGTGTCGTGTCAGGAAAACGACGACTTTCAGTTGGAGAAGCTGCTCCTAAACCTCAACCTCTTCAGGAGGACACGGTCGGTGTATGTAACTGGGGACTCCTAACCACTGATCACCTCAAAGGTGTCGAGTTCGAGAGCGCGTTGATTGATGCAACTACTGACTTTAACATTGTCATTATCCGGATTATGAGAGCTGCAGGAATTTCAAAGCGAGAAGTTGTTCACTGCCCACTGTAATCAAAAACTCATAAGGAGAGCCCAAGAATGCCTGCGGCTATATCAATCTTGAGATAAAGGTAGGAGATGCCCTAACACATGCCAAGTTTCAAATTATCAAAGAAGACCCAAATTACGATATGGTTCTGGGGCGTTCATGGATACATAAAAAAAAGCGAGGCTAGGGTATGTCCTTTACTGGTGACTATACCTGAGAGGATCTCCAACAAGCCGTCCAATCCAGAAGACTACTTGTTGCCGTATCGACAACTCGCAAATGTGACACAATTTCCTGGAGAGAGTGGAGCAACATTTGTTCGCAGGTTCCGTATACAAGTAAGTCTGTTGAGCAACCCTTTTTACAACCAGCTATTCCTCGTCTCATCAAGGCCTGGGGACTTGATCCGATTAACAATCCAGCTGTTACTAGGAGATGTGAGTGAGATGCCGGTCCTTTCCAATTTTTTTATCAAGTGTTTAGAAGCTGTCTCAGTCAAAGACAATAAATTTAAGAGTCAAGTAGCTATACAACACCCAAATTCCTTTCAAGTTGGATATATGATAGTAAGAATCACTACTCAACCCGCTCCACCAGATTTCCCAGAACGAAAATATGAGCCCTACCTTGTTGTGGAAGTTATCTTGGGAGGCTACTGCAAGCTCATCAATACTGACAAGCTGGAAGGAGTAATAATACACGCCAAGTGGCTCAAATCTTTCTGTTATATCATTGCTCGGTCGAACTCGCAAGCGTTGATATCTCAAGCTTGTTTTTCAAGTTTAGTTGATCAAAACTATATACTTAATTTCTAGTCTACTTATAGCCATGTCTCGGATTAGGATGGAATGTGTAATTGAGCTTTAAACTTCACGACGTTCTCCAGTTGAAGACGAAGATCTACTGAGGAGTTTGGAGGAACTTCATCAACAAAAGGTACGTGGAGACTAAAACTTATCTATCACTCAGAAGTCTATTATATTCCATCTTCTAATGAGACTAAGTCGTATAGCTATATATACTTTTATATTATACACATTTGATATTTCGAGCCGTTTTTATCTCGCTTATCTATTTCTCGAAATATGTGTTGGAAGCTTTTTGCTTTAGCTATGTTCATCATATTCTTGACGAGTTTAGTTGGAAACAATCTATTTGTTGGAAACTAAATATTATGTCAAAAGATGATCATGTGAAAATTACCTTGAACATCTTATATGATTTGTGTGAGACAGTCATTTGATGAAGTTTCGTATTGATCATTTGATCACTTGAAAATTACTTGAAGCTAATGGTTCGTGTGAGACAACCATTGTCGTCTTCCAAGGATGTTTCAATGGTTGAAATGAGATTTTAGAACGATTACCTATGTCTGGATACAACAAAGTATGCATACCTAGTATGCGAACTATATTGTGATGATACAGGTATGGAACTCTTGTTTGCGTACCTAGTATGTGAACGGATTTACCTGAGAAGGTCCGAAACTCTTGTTTGCGTACCTATTATGTGAATGGGTTCATCTGAGTTGGGTCCGGAACGGTTTTTCGCGGACCGGGTTTGCAAACGGCTTGACTAGGTTAAGGGCCGAAGCTGTTGTTCGCGTACCTGGTTTGCGAACACAGTAGTGAAGTTCTAGAATAGGTTATGTATGATTCTCATACTCATGAACTAAAAACATTTATAATCTAAGGAATTTGCAACCCCGTGGCTTAATGTTCATGAATTGATTCTTGTATAAGTACTTTGTACAATTACGAATCAAACCGATTTTGGTTCAGTTTGTTCATATATATTTCTATGAGATAGTGAACAATTGAACAAATCTATTTGAAATACAATTAGACTCATTTGAGTATATTTCATGATTGATTGATATTCATATTTGATCTATAATTGTTAGATGAATACGTCTAAGACAAAAGTGTTCATATGACTAATTTCGGTTAACTGTTATTAAGCTAACTCAATATACACCTTTAGGTATGGTAACCCATATCTAAATATAAGTATATTTCATTTGTGTGTAACAAGCTAAGAACATCTAACAATCGAGATTGATTGATTTATTTCTAAGCAGGCTTAGCTCGAATCTTAAATCAGGATTTCATAAAACGGTGAATATTCAATGATTTGTTACTAAGCTATCTTAGCTTTGATTGAAAGAAACCCTGATTTGAAAGACTATATAAGGGAGAACTCTAGATACTGGAAAACCTAATCCCGACCCTTTCATGTGTCCTAGTTGCAAACTAGAGTCTATTCTCCTTTAACCTAGGTTTCTCGAAAACCATCATAGGTTAAAGACCCGAAAACTTCATTTGGGATCCGTGAAGCCAGATCCAACTATTTTCTCTGTAGTTGCGTATTCTGAATTTACTTGTTCTATCGTATTGCATTTTATCTTCTCTAAGATTTACTCGAGATTTATCTCCAATAGGTAAGATATAAAAAGTAATGACAACAGTTCTTCGCCTCAGACTCTTGTGACTCCGCAATAACTTTTCCTGTTAATCAGCTGGGTGATTGTGAGGTGACTAATATTTCTAGGTTGCTCTTCGGGAGTATAAGACCGGATTATTTGTTGGTTCATGTTCACCTTGATTTATCAAAAGACGAAACAAAAACCGAATAAAGGATAAACATATCTGTGGGAGACAGATTTGTGTATAAGTATTCGACTTTGGGTCGTAGCAACTCTTAGTTGTGGTTGAGATCTTCTAAGGGAACCAAGTGCGCAGAATCCGCCGTGGTTCTATAGGCGTAAGGGACGCGACTGTACCTTAATCGATGTGATACTTGGTTAGGGCTCAACTACATTCGAGTCCGAAGTTAACTTGTAGAAGGATAGAGTCTGTAGCGGGTTATTACAGTGTGGTATTCAAATCTAGACTAGGTCCCGGGTTTTTTCTGCATTTGCGGTTTCCTCGTTAACAAAATATCAGGTGTCTATGTTATTTCTGTTCCGCATTATATTTGTTTATATAATTGAAATATCACAGGTCGTGCGTAGTTCAATCAGTTTATAAATTCGACCTTGTTTGTTGGATAGAACTTGATTGACACTTGGGAATTGGTCTTTGGTACAATCCAAAATATTTCTCATATCAATCAGGCTCGCAGATTTCTATCTATTTGATTTGCCGATTGTATTGAGAAAGAGATAAAAACTCTTTAATATAATTCTTGATTGATTCTCGCTTTTAAATTGGTGCTCTCGGAACTACATTGGAGTTTAGTCCATACAGATTGCTGAACGAATTATTGGGTGTGGTTGTTATACCCCCGCTTTTTCACTTTCAGTGCCTAGAATGTCATGTCACCGTTCCTCTAGTATTTCCCTATTTCATGCAATATTTGTAATTCCTCCAAAATGATTTCACCAGCTTACGTTCATAATTAGGATTTCAGTTTATTAGTTAATCAAAGCATTATTTCCTTTCAGAATTGTTGATGGTGGTTTTTAGTTTAGGGTCAAAATATAAAAATCCTGTATTTAATGCGCTGACATCCTGCAAAGGAGTAAAGGCCATTTAAAAGTAATGAGTGCCCAGACCTCTTTACTTACATATGTATTGAGCAATTCAACATATTTATGAAGTTTATTCAGAATGGTGCGTGAAGCAATAACCCCTAATATTCTGTAAACTTTAACCTATTGCATTATTTGCTAATGCATGGCCTGCCTAGTATTTTCCCATGCTATGTTCCCAACCGAACTCTCAATGTTGGCATGACATGACGATTAATGTTCACTCGCAGCGGAGTAACGTAAATCTCCTGAAGTGTCAGTATTGAGACCTGCATGAAAAAACTCACATGGGTTACACCACCCTCTGACAAAGAGATCAGCGTGTTCACGCACCTTTTAGTTAAAATCTAGCGCGATTGAACGCGTTTCAGTTCCTTAAGGGAAATCTAGACTGTCCATATCAGTCTTAAGAAACGATCACGGCCACATGATTTGGCCACACAATTCAATAGGCCTAGCCTACTCCTGACGGAATTAGGCAATCATCACGATGACCATCGACGGGCCCACTAACGCCCTAGCCGAATGGTTTCCATCTGGTACATCTGTAGCGCTTCGAACGATTAACCATAATGTGGGTGATCGCGTTATTGACAAAACAAGCTCAAACGAGCTAAGACCGGCAAAAACGGTCTCAAAACCCATCGCATCCGTCCAACTTAGCCGGCCTAGTTGGACGGCTTAGATTGCATGTCGAACGATAAAAGAAGTAATGGCGTGTTCATTGGCGGCCCAACTTCTCCCTTGGTCGATCGACCTGCCCAAGACAAGACCAGAGCGCATCAAATCACTTGCCCAAAGTAGGGTCAACGCGCTGTTTGAAAACCCTAAAATTGCGTTTGCGGCAACACACTACTGTCGCAATTCGATCACAACTATCCATCTTCGCCAACCTAGTTGAGAGGTTTAGATTTAATTTCAGGCGGCCCCGAAGATGTCAACATGATCTCCGTTGACCCACCTTTACACGTGACCGACCGTCCTGCTCAATCTAGCGCTCGGTGCCTTGAATCGCTTGCCCAAAAGAGGGTTGGCCGCACGACCCCTAAACCCTAAATTACATCAACGACAATATGTAACTGCGACAAATCATCTTGTCCATCCAACTTTGCTAGCCTAGTTGGATGGTGTAGATTTATTTGCAGAAAACCAACAGGGTAGCATTATGATCACCTACCACCCCTCCTTCAAAGGGAGCGATCGACCAAACAATAGATCGTCCCTAGAGCTACCAAACGATCACCCAAAGGTGGTTGGTCATGCTACCTTTTTAAGACGCTCAATCCACGACTGATTCAATCGAGCTCTAAAACAATGATGCTTCTTGCACATAGATTATTTTCAGCTGCTTGTTTAAAAGTGATGCTTCATACACATCGATTATAAGCGATGTTTTATAAATATTGGTTTCACAAATAATTTATTATTTGACCTAAAAGCACTGTGTGCAGCTTTCAGCGACGAGTCTCACGACTCGACCCACTTACTCGAGACATCAAACATGTCACAAACTGGGGGATGCTCACTGGGGTGTTGGTCTGGAGGTTTACAATGTGCGGCGTGCAACACGCCCATTACGAGAACGTGTCAGGGAAGAACGGACGGTTAGCAACAATGAGATAGTGGGTGAAGGCGTAACCAGTTTCCCCTCATAGTGGAAACGTGGTGATCACCACTTTTTACACAACTTCACTTCTCCACTGCCTAATCACCTCCACTTCCTACGAGATCAGGGTGTGCTCGAACATGACTTGTATAAATAGGATTTCAACCTATTTCAACAAAAAACACAAGTGTTAACAATACAAGTAGCCAAAAACCATTTTCTGATACAAGTCATAAAACAACCACACCTTCATAATTCAACATTCTGATCTCAAACACCTTCTTCGCTTCTCTCCCTAAGATCATCCCTTCTCCTACACCTTGTGACCGAATTGAATCTGGAACGACCATTTCTTGATTTAGGCCAGAGTCTTACAGATTGATCTCTCGAATCTAAAAGTACTCTAGTGCAGTGCATTTGTTTAGGGTTTGAATTCATTTCTCATCAACACACCTAAATTTATCAAAAACAGCAGAATCAGTTTTTACCCCAAAACAACTGGCGACCACAGTGGGATATTAACCTCTCGGTTGCAAGATCAATATTCAATTTCATTTCAATTTTTTCAAATTCAAGATGGTGGATCTTAGGTCTGGATCAGCGACAAATCCCGATGTTACTGGCGCTGAAAACACCCTTGGTGTCAACATTCCTTCCGGTGACACCAATTTACCGCCCGCCAGCACGATCAACGCATCTCATGGTACTACATCCTCAACCACCAACACCAACGGCGCAGGGAACATCCCCTTAGGCGTGACACCTCCAATCACCAGAGCCAGAGCCGCTGCCGCGACCCCCAATGTTTCTTTGAGCGTAACGCCCCCGGTCGTTACTAGAGCTACTGCAACTCCCCCATCAGGACGAGAGACTGGAGGAGCCAGAGGAGGCCAACCCCCTGTTACCATTGTTGATTTGATGGAAAGACAAGAGGTTTTTGCTAAGGCTCAGACAGACATGACTACAACTCAGAAGTAGGTACTCACTTTCCTCAAGACGCTAACGGAGCGACTACCACAAGAGTCGCGTAAACCCAAGGAGCCAATTAGGAGTACTTTTAACACTCCTGGCGAAAGCGCTTCAATAGGGCGTGACTTCATATGAAGATGTTCGTGTTGCTCCTGAGCGCTCAAGGGAAGAGAATCAGCCGTCCAACTTCGTCAGACGTGAGGACATGGAGCGTCTCCTCCAAAATCGAGGCAAGGAAAACCCGGTGGACATGCATCAACACTAACCACCGTATCCTCCTGATGTGCAAAGACCCCTCTCCTGAGAGGATGCTCTTCTCCTCAATTTTACCTTTACGACGGAACTGGTGATGCTCGTGAACACATCTCTCGTTTTCTGGAGTCATTAGGAGAACACGAATACAATCATGTCCACCTCCTGAAAGAGTTTTCAAAGTCACTTACCGGGAGAGCGTAGACCTGGTACAACAACATTGCACCGAACAACATATCCAACTAGTGTGAGGTGGTAACTGCATTCTACAAGAAGTATTTCTTCGTATCCGAGAAAATCACCTTTTCAGACTTGGGGATAATGTTCCAACGAAACAATGAGCATCCAAATGATTACGTCAAGAGATTCAGGATTCAAGCGCTGGATTATCACGATCCGAACTTGACTGAACAACAGTTGGTCGAGTCATGCATTAATGGCATGGTACCCATATATCACGCTCTACTGGAGAACTTGCATTTTTCCAAACCTTTTCTGAACTTCGTGAAGCCTCTAAATGCTCGACCACGACATCACCGACATTACTGGAGAGGACCAGACCCGCCAGAAACGAAGATGCACGTGAGACTCGAGGAAGCAGACGTCTTATCAACAAACAATACAATGCTGGACCCTCTATAAGTGTAGTGTGTGAAGGAGGAAAGAGAAAAGTTCCAGCGGAGGAATAACAGCCCAAACGTGCAGCACCAGTACATCAGGTTGCTCAACCACGGAAAGCACCAGCTAAAACACCTGGGCAACAACAAGAGCCCGGAGATACTGCTCCATACTTCCCATTCCCAATGGAAGAAGTAATTGAGCTCTTAGAAGCATGGATTCAGGATGATGCCATCAAGCTACCTCCCGTCAGACGCCCACCAACTGAGGAAGAGATGGCAAATCCAAAATACTGTTGTTACCACAAGTTCGTCAATCACCCCACCAATGAATGCAACAAATTGAAGCGCATTTTCAAAGTAAAACTAGATGTGGGAGAGCTTCACCTAGGCACTGAGGGAGTGCACAGAGACCCTCTTCCAGTCAGAAGCTGCACACTTTCTGTGGACTCTGTCCACAAAGCCTTGAAATCCATGATGGAGCGTGTATGTGAAATTCTTTATTTCTCCAAAGCACAACGTCAAGACATATTCACATCCCTCAATCGCATTGTGTTGGGCAAGCGGCTGTTTTCAGTCGAAGGAGCCACTCCTAAGCCCTAACCTATTTTAGAAGGCACTGTTGGAAAATGCAACTGGGGACTGCTGACCACTACTCACCTGAAGGGCGTCTAATTCGACAACACGCTGATCGACGCGACCTCTGACTTCAACGTTGTTGCCGTCAAGACTCAGAGAGCTGCAGGGATTTCGAGGCAGGAAGCTGTTCATTGCCCAACCATGATTAAAAACGCAGAAGGAGAATCAAAGAATGCTTACGGGTAGATTAATCTCGAAATAAAGATAGGAGATGCTCTAACACGCGGCAAGTTTCATATTGTTAAAGAATACCTAAATTATGATATGATTCTGGGCTGTTCGTGGGTGCATGACAACAAAGCAAAGCTAGGAGTATGTCCTTTGCCAGTGTCTATACCTGAAAGGATTTCCAACAAGCCGTCCAACCCCGAAGATTATTTGTTTCCGTATCAACAACTTTCCAATGTGACGCAGCTACCTGGGGAGAGCCCATCGACTTACATTCGAAGATTCCAAACCCAAGTAAGTCTTATTGAACAACCCTTTCTGCAATTAGTCAATCCACCTTCCGTCAAGGGCCAGGGACTTGACCCGATCGTCAACCCAGCCGCTACTAGGAGATGTGAATGGGTTGCTGGGCTTTCAAATGCTTTATCAAAAATTTAGAAGTCGTCACAATCAAAGACAATAAGTCTAAGAATCAAGTAGTTGTGCAACACCCAAACCCATTCCAAATTGGAGATATGGTAGTGAAGGTGACCGCGTTTCAAGTTGGAAATGTGGCAGTGAAGGTGACCGCTCAGCCTGATTCGCCTACAGAAAGGGAAGATGAGCCATACCTGGTGGCAGATGTTATCTTAGGCGGTTACTGCAAGCTCATCAATGCCGAAAAAATGGAAGGCGTGACAATTCACTCACGATAGCTCAAGCTTTTAAATACCTAAAACTCTGTGCTACTTTTTTCCTCCAGCGTTCTCTTTAGTATTTTCTCCAGCAATTTCCCTTTTCATGCAATATTTGTAATTCCTCCAAAATGATTGCACTGCTTGCATTCATAATTAGGGTTTCACTTCGTCAGTTAATCGAAATATTATTTCCTTTTAGAAATCTCTTTACTCCTGAATTTTGACACAAAGTCTTGAGCAAGCCTAAACCCTCATCATTACCCATTAGTTCATACCAGAAAGAAAAAACCCCAAAAAGAAACATCTCATATCTTTCGAGATACAGTGAAGGAATACATGCAGAAAGAAAAGGGGGAAAGGAATCATATGATTATTAGAGCAAGCGCTTCGTACTCTGAAGAGCAGTCTACTCCAACAATAAAGCGACCTCTCGATCACCACATAATTAGGCGGATTGTAACACGTTATCAATTGGAAGACATACAAGTTCGTGGTCAATCTTTGGTTTCCATTATTGCATCGCCTTCATTGTTTTTAAGGTTACGTGAAATCATCACGAAGACAGTGCACAATCACATAAAAACGTATCACCGCTTATGAATGTCGCGTTCTCTTTGGCTGTACGATGGAATGGAGAGATTCTATTGCAACCATACTGGGGAGTACTATAACTAGGGCTCCCAGATATCGTGAATTAAAAAAAAATATATCATTCAATGAAAACCAGGCTCAGTTACAAAACTACTGAGTATAAGAAGAAAGTGTCTACAAACTATGGAAAGTGCTCAACTATGAAAGAAAGCAACAAAGGAAAGTGTAGTCATTAGAGGGATCAACAGTGTCTTCACTGGAGCCGTCATTGGAAGCTGCTTCAACACCTTCTGGAATCCGCCTCGACTTCCCTTTCAGATGTTGTTTCAACGCCTCTCTCAACAACTGCTTCAATATTCCCTCCAGGAGACGCGCCAACATCTTCCTTGGAAGTTCTTTCAACATATTCTCCATATGTCGTCCCCATGTTCTCCTCAGCAACCACTTCAGTGTTCCCTCCAACAGTCGCTTCAGTACCCTCCACGGAAGCTACTTCGACCTTTTCATCGGGGACTGCCCCAACAGCCTTCTGAGGATGCTCCGGTTCGTCCACGTCAGAATCAAGAATTATGATTACGTTGCGGATAGGGTAATCATGCTTGTTTTCACTGGGAGGCCGCTCATGCTCGATCCTTCACCGCTTTAGTCGGGATGCAAACCTTTCAGCTCTCGCGTTCGTCGGCTGAGGCGATTCGTCGTGCCTCCATTTCTCCTCCATGCTGACTGAAGCCAAAAAGACCTGGGTACGCTCTCGAACGATGCGTAAGTGCAGAAGAGACATACCCTGTATGGCACGACCAGCTTCGCGAAGCGGGGAATCTATTTTGTCCATCACCTCCTCGAACGCATTAGCCTTGGGTTTGTCGACTTCAAAGATCTTTCCTGGAGAAGTAAAGGAGTAATCATCACCAGCAGTTCCCATCATATACTGCAAAAAGGCGTTATGATTATATCAACAGCTGTTATAAAAAATCAAATAATCGTCATTAATCAAAAATCAAACCGCATGATGAACATGGAGCAATACCTGGAACGAAAAAGAAAAGAATTTCTGCGATGGGAGAAAGGATCCAGCGTCTTCTTTATATTCCATAAATCAGCAAGATCCCGGGAAGAAAAGAATTCTCTGCTTGTCGTGTATAAAGGCTCCAGATGTGGGATCACAATCAAATAGATACTTGATAATCTATCTGAAGACAACTGACGTGTGCTGAAAGGAAACATATCTTGCTTAAGGGACGAGCCAGGCTTTATCCTGGTAATATGCGCTAAAACTCTTCTTGTGAATTTCTTTTACTGTCACCATCTAGTGCTTACCCCGAAATAGCGTCACTATTACGTGCTAAGCAGGAGACTTAATGTTGATGGTGGTTTTTAGTTCAGGGTAAAAATTGTAAAATCCTGTATTTAATGCGCTGACATCCTGCAAAGGAATAAAGACCATTTAAAAGTAATGAGTGTCAATACCTCTTTACTTATATATGTATTGAGCAATTCAACGCATTTATGAAGTTTATTCATAATGGTGCGCGAAGCAATAACCCCTAATATTCTGTAAACTTTAACCCATTGCATTATTTGCTAGTGCATGGCCTGCCTAGTATTTTCCTATGCTATGTTCCCAGCCGAACTCTCAATGTTGGCATGACATGACGATTAATGTTCACTCGCAGCGGAGTAACATAAATCTCTCGAAGTGTCAGTATTGAGACCTGCATAAAAACACTCACATGGGCTACACCAACCTCTGACAAAGAGATCAGCGTGTTCACGCACCTTTTAGTTAAAAGCTAGCGCGATCGAACATTCTTATATTCCTTAAGGGAAATCTAGACTGTCCATATCAGTTTTAAGAAACGATCACGGCCACATGATTTGGCCACGCAAATCAATAAGCCTAGCCTACTCCTGGAGGAATTCAGCAATCATCACGATGACCACCGGCGGGCCCACTAACGCCTTAGCTGAACGGTTTCCATATGGTACATTCGTAGCGCTTCGAATGATTAACCCTAATGTGGGTGATCGCGGTATTGAAAAAACAAGCTTAAACGAGCTAAGACCGGCAAAAACGGTCTCAAAACCCATCGCATCCGTCCAACTTAGCCGGCCTAGTTGGACGGCTTAGATCGCATCTCGAACGATCAAAAAAGTGCTGGAGTGTTCATTAGCGTCCCAACTTCTCCCTTGGTCGATCGACCTGCCCACGACAAGATCAGAGCGCATCAAATCACTTGCCCAAAGTAGGGTGAACGCGCTGTTCGAAAACCCTAAAATTGCGTTTGCGGCAACACACTACTGTCGCAAATCGATCACAACCATCCATATTTTCCGGCCTAGTTGAGAGGTTTAGATTTAATTTCAGTCGGCACCGAAGATGTCAACGTGATCACCGTCGACCCACCTTTACACGTGACCGACTGACCTGCTCAAAATAGCGCTCGGTGCCTGGAATCGCTCGCCCAAAAGAGGGTTGGCCGCACAGCCCCTAAACCCTAAATTACATCAACATCAATATGTAACCTCCGCAAATCATCTCGTCCATCCAACTTTGCTAGCCTAGTTGGATGGTGTAGATTTATTTTCAAAAAACCAACATGGTAGCATTATGATCACCGGCCACCCCTCCTTCACATGGAGCGATCGACCAAGCAATAACTCGTCCCTAGAGCTACCAAACGATCACCTAAATGTGGTCGGTCATGCTACCTTTTTAATACGCTCAATCCGAGACTGATTCAATCGAGCTCTAAAACAATGATGCTTCTTGCACATCGATTATTTTCAGCTGCTTGTTTAAAAGCGATGCTTCATACACATCGATTAAAAGCGATATTTTATAAATATTGGTTTCACAAATAATTTATTATTTGACCTAAAAGTACTATGTGCAGCTTTCAATGATGAGTCTCACGACTCGACGCACTTACTCGGGACATCAAACATGTCACAAACTGGGGGATGCTCACTGGGGTATTGGTCTGGTGGTCTGGCGGTTTACAACGTGCGGCGTGCAACGCGCCCATTACGAGAACGTGTCTGGGAAGAAAGGACGGTTAACAACAATGAGATAGTGGGTGAAGGCGTGACTAGTTTTCCCTCATAGTGGAAACGTGGTTATCACCACTTTTTACACAACTCCACTTCTCCACTGCCTAATCACCTCCACTTCCTACGAGATCAGGGTGTGCTCGAACATGACTTGTATAAATAGGATTTCAACCTATTTCGACAAAAAACACAAGTGTTAACTACACAAGTAGCCAGAAACCATTTTCTGATACAAGTCATAAAACAACCACACCTTCATAATTCAACATTCTGATCTCAAACACCTTCTTCGCTTCCCTCCCTAAGATCAACTCTTCTCCTCCACCTTATGACCGAATTGAATCTGGAACGACCATTTCTTGGTTTAGGACAGAGTCTTACAGATTGATCTCTCGAATCTAAAAGTACTCCCGTGCAGTGCATTTGTTTAGGTTTTGAATTAGTTTCTCATCAACACACCCAAATTTACCAAAAACACCAGAATTAGTTTTTACCCCAAAACAAGAATATTACTCATAAATTATTTCAAAATAAGATCTCAAATAAACTCAAAATCCTTGCAAAATAATCACATACTAGTTCAAAACCAGAAAACCAAACCATGAAAAAAGCATCTCATATAGAGCTATGGTGAACATGTTCCTCGAAAAGCCTCTCAGCTGAGCGTTCGACACTTCGTAGATTTCATCATCACCTCTACATAGAATCAAAATGATTGGGCGGCTCCTAGACATATTGCATGCTAGTATAGAGCCTAACGTCTTCAAGACGTCACACTATTTGTTGTTCCCTGACTATGTAGAGAGAACGTGTATGAAATCTCTTAATGATTGGACGACTCCTAGACATATTGCGTGCTAGTATATAGAGATAACGTCTTCAGGATGTCACATTATTTGTTGTTCCATGACTATACACCGCCAATATTCAGAACGAGTATGATGCTTCCATTATCTCATACCTCAATTCTCGAATAAATCCACTCCTAGACATATCACATGCTAGTATAGAGCAATTCATAGATTAATTCTAGCGTGTCATTCATCAATTGAGTTCCAATAAAATAATCTATTTATCTCATTACTCCGTTCTATGGATGATCCTCAGTTGGATTCCATGGATTAATAACAAATAATTATCCTATCTCATTACTCCGTTTCATGGCTGATTCTCAGCTAAATTCCATGGATTAGTAATAGATACTCAATTTATTTTATTACTCCGTTTCATGGCTGATTCTCAGCTGAATTCCATGAATTAATAATAAATATTCACTGATCGGGCATCTGGGCCACCACCGACTAAGCCCTGAGAAAATGGTGTAAGTGCACTTAGCAATAATGCACGAATGAACACCCGAATGTATAAACGAGCATTAAAAAATATGGACAAACGAGGAAACCTATGCAAACATAGGGAGGAACACAATATTAATAAAATAATAAAGAGGCGCCTAGGGGGACCGGTCCCACCGGTCGTCCAGTCATGTCACCGTGGCCGGTCTCGCGCCTCCTCCTTTTATTTTACCTTATTTTATTATTTTTCCTAATCTCATGAAAACTCCTTCATTCAAGCAAACTTCCTTGTTTGATCAAAACTCTTAGTTTCTCCATATTTTCCTTCAGACGATGGAAAAGATAGGGAAGGGTGTCACGGGACCGGACCACATAGTCGGCTGTTGATGGTGGATTTTTGACAAAGGTCAAAATCGTAAAATCATGATACTGCATGTTTCTGACACGGCTTCAGGAACGCATGTGATGATTCGTGTTTTACGAGCCATGATGAATATGTTTCTCGAAAAGCCTCCACTAGCTGAGCGTTCTATGCCTCGCATTTCATCATGCCCTCTATGTAGAATAACATAATTGGGCGGTTCTCCGTATGATTGAGAACTTAACGCCTTCAGGACATCGGTGATACTCATTGTTCCCTGACTCCATAGAGAGACATACATGATTGTTGAGAGGGGAAAACGCCTTCAGGACATCGGCAACACTTGCTGTTTCCTGACTATGCACCTTTCAGAACGGGTATGACGCTTTAACTGGATAATATTCCTTCTGCAATAGATTAATTCTACCGTGACATTCACCACTGAATTCCTAGAATATAATCTATTTTATCTCATCACTCCGATTTCATGATCGAATCCATGGCTGATCTCATGGAATGGTAATAGATAATTTTATTACTCTGATTATGTAGTCGAATCCATGATCCTATGAGATGGTAATGCTCATTTTATTATTATTCTGAATCCATAATCGAATCCACGGTTGATCTTATGGATTGATAATAAATAACTACTCACCGTTATTACTCAGTTTCATGAATCATTCTCTATTAAATTTCATGAATTAGCAATAAATACTCAACAACCGGGTATCTGGACTATACTGAGTAAGCCCCATAAAATGGTGCAAGTGTATTCCACAATGATGCATGAACGAGCACCCAAATGCACGAACGAGCATTCGAAAATATGGACAAACGAGGAATTCGACACAAAATAGGAGAGAGAAAATAATAATATTAAAATAATAAAGAGGCGCCCGGGGACCGGGTCCACTGGACGTTCGGTCATGCCCTAGATGTGGCCGGTCCCACGCCTCTTCCATTATTTTTCCCTATTTTATTGTCTTCATAAACTCATGAAAACTCCTTGATTCAGTCAACTTTCCTTGTTTGAGCAAAACTCACGGTTTCTCCATATTTTCACGGTTTCATGAAAAATAATAAAAAATATGGAAAGTGTTGCGGGACCGGGAAACCTATCGTGCCAGCCATGCCCTAGCCGTGGACGGTTCCACACCTTACAATCCATAGTCTTTCATAATTATTATTTCCCTCATCTCATGAAACTCCTCAGTTTGAGCAAAAATCATGGTTTCTTCATATTTTCTCAAATAATGCTCAAACCATGAAAAAAGCCAAAAAGTCAAAGGGTCACATGACTGACTAGGCTACTCACACCAATATTAAAATATCATTATTTTAATATTTTCCAAATTTTGGTCAAACGAGCAAAGTCCTACTTGCTCATTCGAGCGAAATCAAGAATTTTAGTCAAAGATAGAACTCTTCTGAAAATCCGAGATATTGCTCAAACGCGCATCAGAAAATACTGAAACTCTCAGGATTGAGACGTGGACATAATGGTGACACAGGTGTGCTTTCTTGAACGACCAAGGCCGGTCCTAAGGCTTGCAATGAGCCGGTCGCACACATTCTTATGATTTTGACTTAATTTGCTCAATTGCTCGTATTGGGTCCAAGCTCTTTCCAACCAACTTGGAATTTGCTCAAACGACCATCCGCTGGTCCCACGACTACCAAGGGCCGGTTTCATGCCCTCTTGGTCGGTCCCTCACTTTTCCAGAATTAGGTTTTATCACCTAATGCTCAATCGAGCACTATGTTAATAAATGATGAAACTGGCATTTAATCATCATTCTTTCACCAACTGGCCAACTAAGGACCCTGGTGCACGCTTACTCGAGCACTTGGGCACGACATGGACTCCCTCATTCCATGTGGTCAGCAGTCTACCAATATTTTAATTAATATTTTATTGGGTCACGTCACCAATAAATAATTCGTCGAATTGAGCAATACTTGCTCAGTTGCCCGAATATTGATCTAATTATCAATATTCAGTAATTTATCAGTAATTCGCCTAATTGAGCAATACTTGCTCAGTTGCTCGAATATTGATCCAACTATCAATATTCAGTGATTCGTCGAATTGAGCAATACTTGCTCAGTTGCTCGAATTTTGATCGAACTACCAATATTCAGTGATTTGTCGAAATTAGAAATACTTGCTCAGTTGATTGAATATTGATCTAACTATCAATGTTCAGTAATTCATCAATCATGCTCAATTCAACAAAACCTAGACTCATTGTCTAATCAGTCAACTGACTAATAAAGTACACGTATGTCATGCAGACTTCATGATTCGTGAGACATCAATCACGTCACATGGGGGGATATCAGTTAGGGTTTTGGTCTGGCGGCCTACGGCACGTGGATTCATCCACGATGAGAAATGTGAGTAAGTCGTGCAAACGGTTGAAGGAGTTAGCAAAGTAGTGGGTGGACGGTTAACCAAGTTTCCGCACGACATGGGACTGGTTTTACCATGATCTCCCACTTTCCCACTTTTTCACTCATGAAACCGCCATACTTACTGGGATCAATGTGTTTGCTATTCTGACAATATAAGTAAGCTCTGAATCGATGACTGAAAGAAAATTCGTTTTTCACAAAAACATTCGTCTACACAACAACTCGATTGAAACTTATTCAGTGAACTCAACACTCAGCAGTTCATCAATCTTTCAGAAACCCACAACACATCCACAATCCTTGATCATCATTGATTCCACACAATTCTCAGCTTCCCTCCTACAGACCAACCCATTTCCTTCTTTGTGACCGAATTGACTCTGGAATGGCCATTGACTTGGTTTAGGCCGGAGTCCTACAGATTGATCTCTCGAATCTAAGCACTCCCTTTGCAGTGCACCTGTGTGAGGTTGAACAGTTTTCTTGGTTGAGGAATCTCGACAACACGTCTGTCTCTTCAATTCTCTAAAAAACCAGCGAATCGTTTTCCCCCATCAACACCGACCGACCATTCCCTAGACGTGACCTGTCCCACACCTTATAATCCCATATTTTCTCATTATTATTATTTCCTTCATCTCATGAAACTCCTTCGTTTGAGCAAAAACCCTAGTTTTTCTTATTTTCTCAAATATTGCTCAAACAATCAAAAATCCAAATGGTCGCATGACCGACTAGGCTACTCATGGAAAATATTAAAATATTATTATTTTAATATTATCAAAACAGTGATCGCATGAGAAAATTTCTAAATCGAGAGTTTCAATCAAGATCAAACTCTTATGAAAATCCAAAATAATGCTCAAACGTGCACCAGAAAATATCAAAATTCTCAGGACTGAGACGCGGACACTATGGTGCCACGGGAATGACCTTGACCGACCAAAATCGACCCTTAGGCTTGTAAGGACCCGGCCCCACCTTTCACAATTTTGACCTAATTAATCTTCTACAATTCATAATTGAGTTCAAACTCTTTCCAACCAACTTGGAACTTGTTCAATCGACCACCACCTGGTCCTGTTGACGGGGAAAACCGATTTGCTGGTTTTTTAGGAAGTGGAGAGACGACCGAGCGGACGGAGGATCCTCAACCGAGCAAACTGCCTAACCTCAAACATATGCACTGCACGGGAGTGCTTTGAGTTCGAGAGATCAATCTGTAGGACTCCAGCCTAAACCAAGAAATGGCCATTCCAGAGTCAATTCGGTCACAAAAAGGGAAGGGGGTTGATCTGTAGGAGGGAAGCTGAGAAGTGTGTGAGATCAATGTTGATCTGCGAATGTGTTGTAGGTTTCTGCAAATGAACTGTTGGGTTCAAATAAGTTTGAATTATGTTCGATTGAGAGTGACCGTTCAGATGAGGGTTCCTGTGATAATTCCCGCATATCTCAGTCATTTTTCAATCGTCAATTCAGAGACTTATATATTTCTGAATGTAAATACATTGATCTCCAGTAAGTGTGACAGTTGTTCGAGTGAAAGAGTGGGAAAGTGGGGAAATCGTGGTTGCACCAATTCCTCGTAGGTGAGAGGGTTGGTTGATTCTCCACCCACTACCTTGATAACTCCCTCAACTGTTTGCACGACTTACTCAGTTTTCTCATCGTGGATGGACACACATGCCGTAGGCCGCCATACCAAAATCCTAATTAATATCCCCCATATGACATGATTGATGTCTCATGATTTGTAGAGTCTGCAAGGCAGACGTGTATTAATTAGTCAATTGTTGACTGATTAGACGATGAGTTTAAGTATTGTTCAGTCGAGCATGGTTGCCGAATGCTCTATGATTCATTGATTGAACATGTCTACTGGGACGTATAGTTCTCTAATAAATTTTGATAATTGGATCAACATGATGAATATTGATAGTCTGAGAAAATATTGCTCGTCTGAGCAAATATTTCTCATTTGATGAATTACTGATCAATATTCCTCGTTTGAGCAAATATTGCTCGTCTGAGAAAATACTGAATATTGATAGTTGAATCAATATTCCTTGCTTGAGCAAATATTTCTCATTTGATGAATTACTGAATATTGGTAGTTGACTCAATATTCCTCGTTGAGCAAATATTGCTCATCTGATGAATTATTGGTAGCGTGACCAAATAAAATATTAATTTAAAATATTGGTAGTTGGACCGAATATTATACAATTAATCAAGATGTTGATTTCTGGATCAACATAAAATTATTAGTGTTTAAACTTGCTCATAATTATGATTTGTAGAGCATTCAATTCGAAACCCTAATTTTGATCGATCGCTGATCAATTGATGACTTACTGAAAATAAGTCACTGAGCGAAGGAGGGACTTGCTACATGGGATGATGGGTCAACCATGTATCACCTAGGTGCTCGAGTGAGCTTGCACCAAAGTCCTTTGTTAACCAGTTGGTGAAAGGATGAATAAATGTTGGTTTAATCATTTATTGAAATAATGCTCGTCTGAGCGTTAGGTAATAAAACTTAATTATGGAGAGATGAGGGACCAACCAAGGAGTCATGGGACTGTCCTTTGGTGGCGTCGGACTAGCTGATGGTCGCTTGAGCAAATTCCAAGTTGGTTTGAAAGAGTTTGGACCCAATATGAGCAATTGAGAGCAAATTAGGTCAAAATTATGAAGATGTGTGGGACCGGCTACTTGAAAGCCTTAGGGATGTCCTTGGTCGGTCAAGGTAGCATGCCCGTGTCACCATGATTTTCGTTTCTCAGTCCTGAGAGTTTTGGTATTTTCTGGTGCGCGTTTGAGCAATATTTCGGATTTTCAGAAGAGTTTGATCTTGACTGAAACTCTCAATTTTGCTCGAATGAGCAAGTAGAACTTTGCTCGTGCGACCGATATTTTGAGAATATGAGAATAATAATATATTAATGTTTGACTTGAGTAGCCTAGTCGGTCAAGTGACCATTTGACTTTTTGGATTTTCCAGGGTTTGAGCAATATTTGAGAAAATATTGAAAAACTAGGGATTTTGCTCAAACGATGGAGTTTCATGGGATGAAGGAAATGATAATATGAGAAAATAAGGGATTGTAAGGTGTGGGACCGTCCATGGCTAGGGCATGGCCGGGAGGTTAGGTGGCCCGGTCCCATGACACCTTTCCCTATTTTTCATCGTTTGAAGGAAAATATGAAGAAACTAAGAATTTTGCTCAAACGAGGGAGTTTGCTCAAATGAAGGAGTTTTCATGAGATTAGGAAAAATAATAAAACAAGAAAAAAATAAAGGAGGAGGCGTGGGGGACCGGCCACGATGGCATGACCGGCCGGCCGATAGGCCCGGTCCCTTAGGCGCCTCTTTTATATTTTTTTATTATTTTTCTTCCTTATTTTTCATAGGTTTACCTCGTTTGTCTATATTTTCGAAAGCTCGTTCGTGCGTTCGAGTGATCGTTTATACATTATTTGCTAAGTACACTTGCACCATTTTCTCGGGGCTTACTCGGTGGTGGCCCAAATGCCCGGTTAGTGGAATCCAGCTGAGGATCATCCATGGAACGGAGTAATGAGATATAATGGTTATCTATTACTAATCCATGAAATCCAGCTGAGGATCAGTCATGGAACAGAGTAATGAGATAAAATAGATTATTTTCTAGGAATTCAGTTGATGAATGACACACTAGAATTAATCTATTGCAGAATCGAGATATGAGATAATTGAAGCATCATACTCTTTCTGAGGGGTGTATAGTGAGGGAACAACGTGCAGCGTGACGTCCTGAAGGCGTTAAGCTCTCTAACAAAGATTATGTCTAGGTAACCGCCCAATCATCAAGATTTTATACACAGTCTCTCTACGTAGTCAGGGAACAACGTTCAGCGATGTCCTGAAGGCGTTAAACTCTCTAACAAACATTATGTCTATTGAACCGCCCAATCATTAAGATTCTATGTAGAGGTGATGATGAAATGTGTGAAGCATCGAACGCTCAGCTGAGAGGCCTTTCAAGAAACATATTCATCATAGCTCTGAGAGGAATGCTCGCGCAGTCAGAGATCGTGAAATGGTTCACGAATCATAAAATATGAATCGTCACATACATTCATGAACCCGGGTCAGAAACATGCAGTATCATAATTTTACGATTTTGACTTTTATTGAAAATCCACCATCAACATTAAATCCTCTGCTTAGTGAGGGACATTCATGTTCTGCAGTAAGCACTGGATGGTGATTTTCCAGTAAACGAGATAAGTAGTTGAAATTAGTCGTACAAAGGCATTTTCAGAATCCTCGATGTGCTCCAATGATGTCATGTACGAGCAAATGCCCAAATAAGGACTTTGGCAGTATGATAGAGTGTCATCCCGTGAGCACGAAGAGATGAAGCACTCTGATTTGGACGATCGGACGTCCGATTTTGGTCGGTTTAGCGTTTACGGGTCCGGACCCAAAAAAGGAAATCCTTGTTTTAAGAACGGACGTTCGTTCGTTAGTTAGTTTAAGAAACAAACAATGATCCCTAGCATAAGAGAGATTTTTTTATTTTTTTAAAGTAGACCTGCGTCTAATGATATAAATTTTTTCTATGAGCTTTCACGAAAACCAAAGTTTTATTTTGTAAATATGTGGGATTTCATAAAATGGAATAAACTCTCGTTTCAGAGGCGGATGTTCGTACGAGAGAAAAGTTTTTTTTTTTTTTTTTTTGAATAGACGTTAGTCTGTTAGAGCAACTGCAGTGGTGCGATCAAAACCAAAGATCAAAGATCAAAAAAAAGACCAAATTTTGGGTTTAGTCCGTGTTGTGACGCAACGGTACATGATTAAAATTTCGTCAGGCGGATTTTAAAAGTCCGCCCCATTTTTTTTTCGTAAAATTTCATCAGGCGGACTTTAAAAGTCCGCCCCATTTTTTGTAACTTTCATCAGGCGGACTTTAAAAGTCCGCCCCATTTTTTTTTCGTAAAATTTCATCAGGCGGACTTTAAAAGTCCGCCCCATTTTTTGTAACTTTCATCAGGCGGACTTTAAAAGTCCGCCTCATTCTTTTTCTTTTTTATTTAGTTTGAATTTTCATCGGGCGTAATTTAAATCTCCGCCCGTTAACAAGCGTACTTTAAATTTACGCCCAGCAACAAGCGTACTTTAAATTTACGCCCGACTATATTAGAATTTGGGATTTGGTCGCGACCATATTTGGTCTGGAATTTGATCTTTGGTTGGGATTTGATCTTTACTCCGTCCCACTGTGTTACGATCTCATCCCAAATTTTGGTTATACTCGCCCACTGTGGATGCTCTTAGTAATAAATTTTTTGTCTATGAGCTTTCATGAATTTTTTTATTTTTGATATTTGAGATTTCACAAATTTGTGAAAATATACTCTAATTTACGTATGATCGCGCGAGGGAGCAAATATATTTTTTAAATTTACGTGAGTTTCACGTTAAAATATATTTTTTGTAAAATCAATGTTTTGATTTTGAACAACTTGTTGAAAGTAGACAATCATACATGGTGAAATAATGTTTGTATGTGAGTTTTCAAAATTGTAGAATGGACGTATGTCCAATTTTTGAAAAATCAGTGGATGTTAACACAGTAAAAACTTACATGGGTTGTTCTCGGTTTTATAAAAAATCAATTTATGATTTTTGAATAATGGAGTTTTCCCGTCTTTGCAGGTTTGAACAAACAGGCAAGTTCTTAAAACTTTTGTTCTAAGTTCACTACTGTTAGTGAAATTTTTTAGAGCACTACTAGGTCGAACTCGCATGTGTTGCTATCTCAAGCATGTTTATCAAGTTTAGTTGCCAAAACTATAAGTCTTGATTTCTAGTCTACTTATAACTAAGTATCGGATTAGGATAGAAAGTGTAGTTGAGCATTAGACTTCACGTCGTTCATCGATTGAAGATGAAGAACTACTGAGGGGAGCTTGTGGAACTTCATCAACAAAAGGTATGTGGAGACTTGAACTCATCTATCACATGGAAAGTCTATTTCTACTTTATCTCTTGTATTGAGACATAAGTCGTGTTACGATATAGTTTTCTATATACACATTTGAGATTTCGAGCTGAGTATATCTCGCTTACATATTTCTCGAAATATGTGTTGGTAAACTTTCGCTTCGACCAAGTTCATCTTATATCATGAGAAAATTGCCGAGTAACATCTTACATGGTTTGTGTGATACAATCATTTGGTGTAAGACTTGGAATGTTTCAATAATGATTATTTCAATATCTTGAAAATTGCTTTGATGCTAATAGTGTGTGAAAACGAATATTATCATTATAGAAGAATGTTTCAATGATTGAAATAAAGAGTTCAGAATCTTGTAATCATCTTTGGATGTAAGCATAGTGTGTTCGCACATTAGTATATAAGTCCAAAATTGGGAGCCTAAAGTATGCATACTTGTGTGTATGCAAAATGGTTGAAGGAGACTGGATAAGTATGCATAGCCGTACGCATACTGGCGGAAGTTACGTCCGTGAATTTCTGCTGATGTTGGAATTTCAAAACCAACTCATTCAGTTACCTAAGTGCTCGTACCCGTACGCGTACTGGCGGAAAGTTCACGTCCGTGAATTTCTGCTGAGTTTGAAAACTGAGTTTGAAAACTGAGTTTAAATTGTGATTTCCTCTCACAAACCCATACATACACGTATGGAGACTCCAAGCATCACGTGCTCTGATGGAAAAGATGTTAATATGATTGTTAAGCCATCAATCATGAAGGAAAGAGAAAAATCTCTATTACCTCCAACTTTGAAAAGAAAAAGAAGGAATGTGAGGAAGCCAAGAGTTGTTCCTTCAAATTCTCAGAAGTTTTCTGATGTTCTTGAAGAGCTGAAGGAAGCAAGGAAGGAGATTCAGCAAATAAAGGCTTTTGATTATGAGAATTGTCGAAATTCAGAAGGCCCTAGTTCGACATCATCAGCCTAGAAGGTTTGTTGGAATTGACTCGTTTCTCCATGAACCTTATGTTCCCATGGCTGTTGACGACAAGGAGTTCGGAGAAGATAAAGAATTCTTCATAGGTCTCAATGTCTAGTAAATATTCTTTTGAGAATTTATTTCTTATGTTTTTAGAAGAATAACTAGGGTTTGTAATAGCCAATATTGTGAGTACACATAGCTATGTCCAACGATTTTCATCTTCAATGTTTTTATATTTATTTATTTAAATTCTAAGTTTTTGGAAGATGATTTTTGCAATTTTAATCTTTATGATTTTACATATTGTATTTTTTTTTAAAATTAAAAATTAAAAATAATATTTAAAGAAACTCGTACAGATGTTTTGGTTGGTAGCCTGGCCACAAGCTGGGCTCCAACTCCTCTTTGAATAGCGATACCTAATTTATGAAAAATGAAACTACCAAAACCACTACCAGCGTCATTCCAACTCCTATTGTAAATTGTTATGGGATATGGTGTTTACGTCCGTGAACCTGTGACTTCTCTATAATTGGTCAAATGTTATCTCTGTTATGTCGGTATGAAAGTATTGATAGAATATAGAATGAACTTTTGACATTACAAAAGTTAAAGCCTTTTATGTTATTATTTTGATGGAAGAAAGGATAAAACTTTTGTGTACAAGGATTAAGTATATTACATGTCATTGTGCAAATAGTGATGAAAAATAGAATGAATCCTTTTCTATTCCGCAGTATTGGTCGTCTCCGATCCACATTTTTTTGCATATACTGTGTTGCTCCGTAAGTTCTCTTATGACGAGCATGACCAATTGAATTGATCATTTTCTTGTGGTTAATTTAGTTGTCCATTTCGATTAGATTAATCATGGATTCTTTTGTGGTTAATTCAATTGAATAGTTTGGATACAAATTCATGTTTTCATGTGATTTGGTTTTATCCAAAAGAAATCCTTCTTTTCTTACGAAAGTAAGGTCGCCTTTGTTGTTTTTTTGGGAATGACATTTTATGGGGAAAAGTTCTTTTTGAACTTGTGCTTAATTGCCAAATCTTTGTGGGGAGTGCGGCTGTGGAATATTATAGGGGTTATCTGGTATCTTTATAAACTCATTGATGAATGCATTTAGCTTCGAATTTATGATGGCATCTAAATAAGTTGATATGGTATTCTCTTTTGGTCATGAAGTATCTCTATGAAAATTTCATGAGGATCCCACTAGTTCTCGTAAGGGAAATAATTAGAGCCTGATAAGAGAAATAAAGTTAATTCTGATCACTATTTGAGTCTTGTCGAAATAAGCGATTGTACATACGCAATCAGTTCGACAGTGAATTAAGTATCTTAGTCGATCTGTAGGGAAAATTGCTTCGGTAAATTGTTTCCTTGATAAAATATTGAAACTACATTACTTTTGTATTTTCAGTTTTAATATTGGTTATCTAAAATGGTATGTGAAACCTTCGTGCTTAACTCTTATAGGTTGTATACAAGTCTTATAGATTCGTAAGATCCTTTCGGTTTATCCTTTATTTTCTCGAACCTTTGTCATTTTGTGAAAAAAAGTGGGAGAAATATATGGAGTAAACAAGTGATTTTTAATCACTGGAAAGGACAATTGTGCTTAAACGATATATCTAACAAAAGAGTAAAGCATTGACTAAGCATATCATATTGATGTGTAGTAATTATTACTACAAAATGGGAATAACAAAGATGTTTGGATTGAATATTTACCTAGCTTGCCTTTAGGGGGAGTAAAAGATTTTGTTATTCGAATGCTTCAACAACGACATTTATTTTTGAATATGTGCAGGTCATTATGTTGTTGAAATGTGGATTAAGCGTATGCAGAATGAGTTATTTTTGTAATTCGTTTATCTCCATATGTAATAGAGTTTTGTCACTAAATTGACAAAGGGGGAGAGCACTGCTCGGTTGAACCCACCAAGTGTTGGTATGTCAAGTTTGGTTGTCATATTTAGTTCCAAAACTCAAGTCGCTTAATAAGTGAACTTGAGTCAACTTCCTTATCTAAGGCTAGAAACGATAGAAATATTGTGCTCCAGTTACTCTCGAAGATCTGAAGATGGATTGAAGACAACGAAGACATTATCCTTCAGCTTGAGGTTAGTAACTAATGACTTGAATTGTTCCATTTCTATCTTGTTTCTTTCAAGTCTTTTAGATTGAAAACATAACATGCGAAGCTGTATATAAATAAATATTCTAGTGGATAGACGTGATCATAGTGGATCATAGTAATAAGGAATTACATTACGAAGTATAACGCTTATCTTTTGAACTTCGTAGATATGATATCGACATAATCTTGTATATAGTGCTATGATTATGTGAATGGGTTATGATGAAGATTTTATCCTAGGAAACAATGTTTTACATTTGTTTGAAGGAAGTACATTCATGAACTTGTTTTGTGAATCGAAAGGAAAATCAATTGGATTATTGGTCTTGCTATTCATTGCATATCTTTGGATGACCAATATGTCTGAGTTGGTAGAACCGATCTTAACTTAGGTTATGTATCTTGGTATATATAACCGATCACAATGCGTAGACTTATGATTTGGTATGACCGGTCCTGGTAACTGGTGTAACTGATCCTAAGTAATCACCATGTGATGGTATGATCGATCCTTGTAATTGGTGTGACTGATCCTAGTAATTGGTATGACCGACCATAAGTATTGTGTGACCGATCCTTATAATTGGTGTGACCGGTCCTGGTAATTAGTGTGACCGATCACAAGTATATACCATGTGTAGATGAAACCGATCCTTGTAATTGGTGTAATTGGTGTAATCGGTCCTGGTAACTCATGTGACCGATCACATGTAGGTACCATATTTAGGTATAACCGATCTGAACCCATGTATGTGACTTGGAAGGACCGATCACAATTAACCATTGTGATTTGGTATAACCAATTACATAGTAGTCTTGGAATACTAGCAAACCAATTCTAAACTTGTTTTTAAGTGTGGTATAACCGATTCCAAGAAAGCAATCCATGTAAATATGAAATAAGGATTTGCAGTGAAAAGATGTCAATATACTTTGAACACGAGAAGTAACTCTTATCATTTATTGTTCAAAGATATTCCTTGGTACTCAAGGTGATCCTGTGCCGCAATAAATTATGAATCTTTTAATTACGGTTTTTTATTTTATATGCTTTAATTACCAGCATTAATGCATCGCTCTAGAGAATAAAAATTTAGTAATTTGCATTTACTAATTGGAGATTTTCTATTGAGAGATTTCAGAAATATTGGACCAACATTTGTTGGAATTATGAAAACCGAATTCTGTCATTCATTGCATATCTTGAGAATAAACACCTAAGTTTGCATTTCTAGTAAACTATCCTAAGAGCCAGGCAAACTTTACTTTTTGTTGTTTCTGGTGGAGCCGTCTATCCGGAGAGGAAAGTACCCTAATTAGGCGAAATCTCTTACGACCGCTCATTTAAAGACTTCCGTGGGATCAAGAAGCTCTACGAGTACCATTGGTGCATTGTTATTTTAGTTTTCGAATATTGATTTGATTGACTAACGGTTGTTAAATATTTGATTGCACCTAGTTTGTTTATTCCAAGTTCCTTCTCTTACTCAAATTAGATCAAAGATTTAACCTTCCTACGGATCTAAGTTTTTCTAGATCTATAAGATAGATTCATTGATTTGCCATTGTTAACAGACTCCATCTGTGCAATAAATCAATAAGGAATCAAGTTTCTTTTTGCATGTTATTACTTTGAAGATTAAATCGAAGATTGGAGACTTTGAAAATTTGGATACTTTATTCTTGTGTTTTGATCTTGGTGTGACTTTCCGTGACTTCATTTTTCGAGATTAAAAGGTTGTTTAATTTCGATAACATATGCCTTTTAAGATCAACAAGTTGTTTGTGATTTTATCATAAACCTTGAATCAAGATTGATTATTTCAGTAATCATTGTCTTGTTTGATATCATAACCTAGGAGCTTCGGATCTGTTAAATGTGCTTTTATCATATATTTCGGTGTTGTGATTAGAAAGTAAGACCAAACAGTTTTGATCCTTTACTGTGTGTAATACGATCCATAGGAATCTTGTCTTTCCAGTTGAAATATTGGCAGAAGAAGTTATTGTGAACCATTAAGAAGATTCACTAGATTTAGTCCTAAAGAGAACGCCTGTTCTGCTAGGGTATCTAGTATCAAACGTCTATTGAGAACTTCGGTTCTGCTAGATGTTATCAAAACAAGAATACTGATGAATCTGAGTAACTAGGATTTTAGTTTGCTTGGTCTCGTCTACACGAAGTTGCAGGTTTACTTTTTGTAGCGACTTAATTCATTGAGTATTCAAAATTGGACTAGGTCCCGGAGTTTTTCTACAAGATTGTAGTTTTCCTCGTTTACAAAATTCTGGTGTGTGCTTTACTTTATTTCTGCATTATAATTGTTTTATATTATAATTAGAACCCTATTATTAGGGCTTAAAAAGGCTGGGTTTTTTGGGGCTTAATGAGGTCATGAAATAGTAATCCATAGAACCCCTTGTCTACCGTTTTTTGTAATGCCTAATTTACCCTTAATTTGATTAGTGCTTATTAAATTGATTAAGCTAACTGATAAGTATTAGTGAATGGATTAGACTAATCAAATCATTAATCTTTTGCAAATCAAAACTTGATTTTTTTTGAGTTTTGAAGAAGGAAAAACAGTGATTTTGGTGAAATTCTTTTGAAAAAATTTCAAGAAAAATGATGAAACGCTTCATCACAAAACTCGGGATAACCTTATAATCAACTCCCAACATCAATTTTATCGATTCAAATCCGTCAAAAATCAGAGCAAACTCGGAAAATATTTGTTGTTACAGCTGGGAAAATATGTCGAGGAAGCCGTAAATACATCACTACGGTTGGGATATTACGAACACCCAGCCGTGAACACATAAATCAGATAAAAAATGAAGAACTCCCAGCCGTTATGCTTCCCAGAATAACCCGAGTCTGTATTATGGCTGCGTTAACATACTTTTCTCGTCCAGTTTCAACACTACGATTGAAAATTACTAATACTTTCATTAACTAGACCATAATAAAACTCATTACATACTTAATAGATCCCATTACAAAGTTGGTTTTAATAACATCACTTTCGATGTATCACGAAGTCTTTGATGATGGCGAATTGAGCTTCGAAGTTGAAATTATAACCTTTCCATTTTCTTCATTCCTTCTTAACTTGAGCTACGACTTCTTCATCAGTCTCACCTTTAAGTCGAAGTTGCTCGCACATACGAAGTAAAGCCATATATTCTTCCACTTTTTTGCGTATGTATGAAAATCGAAGATACAATTCAATCCCATTGCGGTTGTTAGTGTTACCTGTTTCACTACAAAAAATTTCAAAAATCTTACTCTAATAAGATTGACTTGGTAAACCACATTTCCTTCGTTCTTTTCCCTTGTTTGGATAACATAGCACAAAATTTTGGAAAAGAGATAAGTCTTCATCCAAAGTAAAGTTGGGTTTATCCTTTGAGTACATTGTATTTAGTTTGTAGGAGTTTTAGTGGAGATTATTAATGTAGAAGGTGTGATTTTGATTTGGAATGTGTGGTTATATGAAGATGGAGTTATTTCAAGTTTAAATAGGTGGTTGAACATCTAGAACCTTTTATAGATTAGTCTTCAAACGGATCTATTTTTCAAAATTCAAAAAACAAGCCGATTTGATGTGGTACAAAAGGAAATTATAGGTATTTATGTCTAGGAAATCGCTAGGTCGACCCAGCCATAATTCTGTATAAACCTGCTAGATTTTTGGTCTGTCAGATTTACGGCTGGTATTTCTGGCCGTAATTACTTGTTGTCAGAATTACGGCCTGGATATGTAGCCGTAACCAGGAGCCCTTTTTTTTCCTGGGTTACCAGAGTAATATACGGCTAGGAAGCTACCAACTGTAACATATTTACGGATGGGGTTCCTAACCGCTTTGGAATTATGGTCAGGAACTAGAAAGGTCGACCAATCCGTAAACAAATGATGCAAAGTTATGTCAAACTTACTGTTTGGTGTCCTAACCGTAAGCATGATACACGGCATGGATATGTAGCCGTAAACAAGATATTTTTTTTTTGTGTGACCAGAGTAAAACACGGCTAGGTATTTCCTAACCGTAAAGAAATTACGAATGTTTTTACCAACCGTTTCTTGTTTACGTCCGGGAGTTTCTAACCGTTTTCTTGTTTACGGCTGTGTAAGTTTATTTGATAAAAATTATAGGTACTCTCGGCTAGGTTATGTGAAGCATCGACCTAGCCGAAAGTGCACAAAAATTCAATAATGTTGATTTTTTCCTCATTTTTCGTAGATTAGACAAATGGAAAGACTAACATTCATTCATACATGCAAAGTTATAAAAATTCATCCATCCAAATCCATAATAAAACAACGAAAATAGTAAATATACAAAGTCTTAGATAATAAAAAATCCATGAAGCAAAATCCTAAAAAGCGAGTAAATGGTCATTCATTCACTTGATTCCTCCACCTCCGAAGACTAAAAAAGTATCCAAATCGTCGTCCTCTTTCTCCTGTTCCACAACTTGTTCTAAAACTCTAGCAGTTTTACCTCCTTTTCCCCTGCCAACTTTGTTGATGGTGGATTTTCAACAAAGGTCAAAATCGTAAAATCATGATACTGCATGTTTCTGACACGGCTTCAGGAACGCATGTGACGATTCATATTTTACGAGCTATGATGCATATGTCACTCGAAAGGCCTCCCTGAAGCGTTCGATACTGCTCATTTCATCATGACCTCTATGTAGAATAACATAATTGGGCGGTTCTCCGTATGATTGAGAACTTAACCCCTTTAGGACGTCGGTGACACTCGCTGTTCCCTGATTACATAGAGACACCGTGTATAGATTCAGGCGGCTCTCCATACATAATTGTTGAGAGGGATAAACGCCTTCAGGACGTCGGCAACACTCGTTGTTCCCTGACTATGCACCTTTCAGAACGGGTATGACGCTTTAAATGGCTAATACCCCTTCTACAATAGATTAATTCTACCATGACATTCACCATTGAATTCCTATAAGATAATATATTTTATCTCATTACTCCGATTCCATGGTCGAATCCACGGCCGATCCCATGGAATGGTAATAGATAATTATTTTATCTCATTATTCCGATTTCATGATCAAATCCACGGCTGATCTCATGAAATGGTAATAGATAATTTTATTAATCCGATTATACGGTCGAATCCACGATCCAATGGGATGGTAATGTAACCACTCATTTTATTACTCCGATTCTATGGTCGAATCCACGATCCCATATAATGTTAATACTCATTTTATTATTCCAAATTCATGGTCGAATCCACAGCTGATCCTATGAATTGATAATAAATAACTACTCACCTTTATTACTCAGTTTCATGAATCATTCTCCACTGAATTTCATAAATTAGTAATAAATACTCAACAACCGGGCATCTGGACCATCACTGAGTAAGCCCCAAGAAAATGGTGCAAGTGTACTCGACAATGATGTACAAACGAGCACCCGAATGCACGCACGAGCATTCAAAAGTATGGACAAACGAGGAATTCAACACAAAATAGGAGAGAGAAAATAATAATATTAAAATAATAAAGAGGCGCCCAGGGACCGGGCCCACCGGACGGCCATGCCCTAGTCGTGGCCGGTCCCCATGCCTATTCCATTATCTTTCCTTATTTTATTATCTTCATAAACTCATGAAAACTCCTTGATTCAGTCAACTTTCCTGGTTTGAACAAAACTCATGGTTTCTCCATATTTTCACGGTTTCATGAAAAATAATAAAAAATAGGGAAAGTGTCGTGGGACCAGGCTACTTGGACGGCCGTCCGGCCATGCCCTAGTCGTGGCCGGTCCCACACCTTGCAATCCCTTATTTTCACAATTATTATTTCCCTCATCTCATGAAACTCCTCCGTTTGAGCAAAAATCATGGTTTCTTCATATTTTCTCAAACATTGCTCAAACTATGAAAAAGCCAAAAAGCCAAATGGTCACATGACCGGCTAGGCTATTCACGAAAAATATTAAAATATTATTATTTTAATATATTCTCAAAATATTGATCAAACGAGCAAAGTTCTACTTGCTCATTCGAGAAAAATCGAGAATTTCAGTCAAAGATCAAACTCTTCAGAAAATCCAAAACATTGCTCGAACGCACATCAGAAAATACCAAAACTCTCAGGACTGAGACACGGGCATGCTTCCTTGACCGACCAAGGCCGACCCTAAGGCTTGCAGAGAGCCGGTCCCACACATTCTTGTAATTTTGACCTAATTTGCTCAATTGCTCATATTGGGTCTAAACTCTTTCCAACCAACCTGGAGTTTGCTCAAACGACCATCAGCTGGTCCCACGGACACCAAGGGCCGGTGTCATGCCCTCTTGGTCGTCCCCTCGCTTTTCCATAATTAGGTTTTATCACCTAATGCTCAATCGAGCACTATTTCAATAAATGATGAAACCGACATATAAATCATCATTCTTTCACCAACCGGTCAACTAAGGACCCTGGTGCACGCTCACTCGAGCAATTAGGCACCACATGGATGTCCATTATCTCATGTGGTCGGTCCCTTCCTCACTCATGACCTATTTTCAGTAATTCATCAATTGACGAACAATTGATCAAAAATTAGGGTTTCGAACAAACGCTCCAAAAATCATCATTCTGAGCAAGTTCAAACACTAATAAATTTATGTTAATTCAGCAATCAACATCTGGATTAATCATATAATATTTGGTAGTCTACCAATATTTTGATTAACATTTTATTAGGTCACGTTACTAATAAATTATTCGTCGAATTGAGCAATACTTGCTCAGTTGCTCAAATATTGATCCAACTATCAATATTCAGTAATTTATCGATGCTCAGTTGCTCGAATTTACAATATTTGCTCAGACGAGCAATATCCAAGAACGTCTAACATGTTCAATCCATGAATCATTGAGCATTCGATCACTCATGCTCGATTCAACAAAACTTAGACTCACAATCTAATAGTCAGCGACTGACTAATCAGTACACGTCTGCCTTGTAGACTCCACGTTCGTGAGATATCAATCACGTCACATGGGGGGATATCAATTAGGGTTTTGTTCTGGTAGCCTACGGCACGTGGATTCATCCACGATGAGAAATGTGAGTAAGTCGTGCAAACGGTTGAAGGAGTTAGCAAAGTAGTGGGTGGATGGTTAACCAAGTCTCCGCACGACCTGGAACTGGTTTCACCACGATTTCCCATTTTTCCAATCTTTCACTCAAGAAACCGTCACACTTACAGGGATCAAGTTGTTTATTCTGAAAATATAAATAAGTCTCTGGATCCATGATTGAAACAAGACAATTTTTCGAGTCGTCACTCTTAGAAATTCCATCAATCGACCAGAACTTACTTTGAACTCAACAGTTCACAGAAAACTTGCAGAAACCTTCAACACATCCACAATCCTTGATCATCATTGATCCCATACAATTCTCAGCTTCCCTCCTACAGATCAACCCATCTCCCTCTTTGTGTCCGAATTGACTCTGGAACGACCATTGACTTGGTTTAGGCCGGATTCCTACAGATTGATCTCTCGAATCTAAGCAATCCCTTTGCAGTGCGTTTGTGTGAGGTTGAGAAGTTTGCTCGGTTGAGGAGTCTCGACAACACGTCTGTCTCTTCAATTCCCTAGAAAATCAACAAATCGTTTTTCCCCATCTACAAACTTGAATTGGAGTCCTTTTACCTCCACCACGTCCACCTCGAGCACTTGTTCCAGCACGGCCACCTTTTTCACCTCGACCACGACCACCTTTTTCACCTCCACCTCGACCGCCTCGACCACCTTTTCCTTGATTTGATTGAGCTTGCTCACCGGAGGGAGTATCCGAGTCGTCTCTAGAAGAATGAGACCCAGCCCTCTTAATTCTCCTTGATCAGTCCTTTTCATAAGCATATAAACCTGCTTTCCCATGGATTATTATGCCTTTAACTCGATTCCGGAGTAATCTTTGTTCAGGGACCGTTAACTTCTCACCCGAATTAATCATGCGAGTCATGTCCTTGACCAGCCAATTAACTCGTTCAACCTATTTTTCATATCAAATACACATACTGTAATTATTCATAGATAATTAAAAAAAAAACATATACAAACATAATTAGTAGTATACGTACCACCATCTTCTCCCAATCATCTTCTTCATTCATTGATTCCTTTGATTTTGAACTCTCTCTCTCTCTGTATCCGCCTTCTTCAAATATATTTGCACCGCCAGATCCAAATTTTTCACATAAGGATGAGCCCACTCTTGATACCATTCCATGTAATTCGCATCCGCTTCGGAAGTCCCATGAGATGCTTCAAGCGCTTTTCTACTCATTTGGTTTTCTACTTGGGAACGAGCATTCCAATGCTCGATCAACGGTGCTGGTTCATAGTTCAATATGACATATTTGTCCTTAATTGGGAGTTGGCTACGCTCAGTGTAAAATGAGAGTCTTCAGGTACAATTTTCTGGACAATACCAATTTGGCGGAGCGTTCTACGAGGATCCAAAATGACGAACCCAGTTGAATGAAACAAAGGTCCCACATAGGTCGCCACATTAGAAAATTATTTATCACCAACTTCTTCTTGTGATTCCTCGTCAAGTTTCAAATATGGATCAAACACCACATCATCAATTATCAAAGCATCCAACTTTTTCCTCATTTCGACCATTTCCGTCTCTTGAGCCTTGTGTTGGGTCCCTCCAAAGGGGTATCTTCCTCCTGTGGGTTTCTCTAGAGGCCATTTTGTATCCCAAGAAGGTCTCAAGCATTTAAAATGGTCGTAATCCCATGACTACGGAGAAAAATAAATTATAAATAAGATATTACACACAAACCAACATATAAAAGTAAAGTAAATAAACATTTGTTAAATTAAAACAAAACGATACCTGTATAAGAGAAACACATCCCGTAATTTGTGTTTCGTTCCACCTAGAAGCTTTGCAAAGACTTTCCATCACACTGGCAAGGAGGGCGATGGCCCACGAGTACTTAGGTACCTCGTTTGTTTCCGGATCGATACTGAGAGTCTTCAACCACTGCAAATAACAAGCATTTACCTTATTTCTTGAGAAATCGGGAAAGAAGACGGTCCCAAGGGAGTGCAACGAGTAAGCTATAGCCGTATGTCTAGCTCTTTCTGCGTCCATCACGATCTCTCCACTAGCAGTCTTGCGGTTATATTCCTCCAACTTCTCCCTCAGACGAACAAGGTTAATCTTCCTTGACATATTAATTGTTTCACGATATTCACCCGGTAGACTAAATGGCCTTTTAGCTCTGGGAGCGGCTCCATACCCTATCTCAAACTCTTCTTCCGCTTCATATTTGCCCAACCCAACACAGTCTTTAGCCAAAACATAAATCTCATCAAAAGGAAGAGAATTGTTGAAACCCTCAAACACAACCTTTCCTTCCAAAGCAAGACCGGTGATTTTCTTTGCATCATCCGGAGTCATAGTCATCTCGCCGAACTGGAGTAGAAAAGTCATGGTTTCGGGCCAGAATCTTTCTCTAAAACCACAAACTGTCACAACATCATACATCTTCTGCAAAGCTCGATTCCAGACCATAAACCCGAAGCATTTACCAAAGCTACCACATCTGGATGTTCTTTCTCCAACGACCAAAACTTTCCTTGTTAGTGCTTTAATTTAGGGACCGCTTTATCGGGAACTACAAATAATATAAATTTTGGTTGTTACAATTAAATATCCATAAAAAAATGAAAATAACATATATTAAATTTGATTTATTACCTTTGCGGCACATACCCTAGCATCCTATGATGACTGGTAACCAATCAAGACGGAACGATCTCTTGGCGCACCCCAAGGTCTCCCATTCTTCTTGGGAGGTAAAAAAACCATAGCATCAATGATTTGTCTTGCATTTTCTTTTAGTGGATACTTCTTCTTTCCCTCCTTCTTGTCCTCCTCAACTACGGATTTACTTTTATCAATAGCAGCACCACTAGAAGTGCCAACTTCAGTTCCTCCAGTAACAAGTACACCTTCACTTCCTCCAGCAACTCCAACTTCAGTTCCTCCAGTAACAACAAGTACACCTTCACTTCCTTTAGCAGTTTCAGCTCCAACTCCATTTCCTCCGCCTTCACTTTCTCCATCAGTCACAACTCCACTTGCATTCCTTGCATTTGCAACCAATGGTTTTGTGTGACGAGGTTGCGGAGTCGGATCACTACAAGGTGTTACTTCTTGTGATCTTTTCTTCGTCTTTTCTTTTGCTCTGCTCACAAACAAGACCAAAAACCAAAAGTAGATAAGTAAAAATGACTGGGAAATACATACATAACCAAGCCATGATAATGAATACAGCTAGGAAATATGGACAGTTGACCGGTTGTCAGCCGTGCAAATATAATTCACTTTTTCGCTCAACTAGATATAAATATAGTATGTGATAAGAAAGAGTTCGTTCCCACAGAGAGGATCTAGGTTGTCAAGTTGTTTCGGTTTCTTAAATAAACAAGGGGGGATTTCTGATTTTTATGTAAAGGAAAATAAACTAAAAGCAAAAAATGAAATAAACAAGCAAATCAATAAGATGAAGATATTGGTCAAGGATTAGTTTTCATTCACAAACATGAATTTGTAACAATAACTAGAATTGATATTTAATCTCAACTTTTATCAAAAGTCCTAGGATACCTTGATTGCAAGAATATCCCGCTAATTTCCTCATGTCATCAACAAACACATTAAAATATGCGAAAGTGAACTCTTCCTAGAAAGCAACCTAAAGTGTAAAAGTACAATTAAGTTTAACTCCCTAAGAGCACTAAGTTCTATGAAATAAGACTAATCAATGCAAACGAACGTGTAAAAGCACTAATCCGTTTTAACAAAGGTTATGATCCACATGTGACTACTAGGATGTATCACTACAAGCAATAATCACAATTATGCTACGTGTACTCAAGGTGTATCACGTTTACGTATAATAAACCCTAAACTAGCAATAGATATGATTACGAGTCTACCAATTTGCAACTTGACAAAACTAACAATCAATCATACATGGCGATATTTCTAGCGAATCATAATCGATAATTGTGAGACAAAACTAATTTATTGAACGAAAACCCATATTTGGAAATCCAACTTATTCCTTAACCAATAACAAAATTAAGTACTCATGGCATAGGCGTTCATAACAAGGAGAAAAAGAAAACTCATGTTTCTAACCCTAGGCAAAAAGTAGAAGAGAAGATAATCCCTCATGGAGATATATTAGGTTTAGAGAAAGAGTTTTTCTATTTATATGCTTCTCCCCTTCCAAAAGGATACTATTTCCAATATTAGGTCTTCTCCAAAACCCATCTCCAAGTGGTCCACCAAGCCCATGTGTGAGAAATATGTCTCTGGAATTTTGGGTCCAAAACTGGTCGTCGGATTGCTGACGTCATCGCCGGAATCCGGTCACCGTCGCCGGTTTCCGGTCATCGGAAAAACTACTCAGGCCACCTGAGATATATAAAACTGTCACCAGGCAATTGTATTGTTCCAGCAACTCATCCCTCCTCATCTATAGTTCATACATACACAATTCAGAGGCATACATCCTAAGTGAACCATCCTTGCGAAAACGCGCCCAAAAGCGCAACTCCTGGCTCATACTTCCTGCGGAAAACTCTTGCATCCAACTCGTACCCGGTTCATGATTGACTGAAGCTTTACAATCCCCACTCTTGGTTCAGAAATCCAGCAACTAGAACTAGTAACGCCAGCTGACCATTCTCTATGCATTTTCGCATTGTTTCTGCGGAATTTCAAACTGGCACATGCATTCACTATTTAACACCAAGCTAACAATGAACCACCAATTCCGGTTCCTGCAGTTCATGTAGTCCAGCACACAGACCAGCAACCCTTGTAAACTTCATTTGCAAGAACACTAACACGGCCCTAGCCACTGCCACAATTCATCTCATCTAAACCAAATAAATCATTCAACATTCCTCGCAGCTTCAAATATCATCAAAACCCATGGCAATCCACAACAATAATAGTGCAGTCGACTGCAGCTTCATCCAGGCCTTTTTACGAGCACTTCTCGTGCAATTTGCTGGTGATGAACATTTGGCAGCTGTTGTTGATTTTAAGCTCTTTCAATCTCCTTCCCTACAGTCATACACACAAACCCATATTCTCAATGCAACTGAAACACACAAATAGGCCTGAATCTCCATTAATACTTCAATCAGTCGACTGCAAACTTGTTTCTTCTATGATTTCTTGGCTTGAACAACGGCTTAAATCGATGAAACTCGATCATCTGCTCATTATTCTTCTCACCCTTGAACCCATGGTCTGCCGGCGTGAATCCTTGGTGTAGCAGCTCTCGATCCATGGAGAAGGTCTTGAACTGAGTTGAGAAGAAATAAAACTTCAATTCCGAATCCTTTCTTTACAGGATGTGTGCAAAGTACGGTCTGGTGGTCTTGAGTTATCTTGTGACTTGGCTGCCCTGAGCACTAGTGCAGGAGCCTTCATCCGTTCCGTTCAACTGTCAGTCTCATGAGACTGATAGTTCCTGTTATGCTCTGTGTCTGCCTTGAGTAGAAGTGGCGTCCACCTTTAACAATTCTGTGTTGTCTCAGTTTTGCGGAAACTTTTACTTGCTTCAACCGCTTCCAGATTCTTCATACGACGTCGGTTTGACTCCATTCTTTCGCCATAGCCTTCGTCTTTTCGTCCTCTTCAAGTTGATGTGAATAAACTTCGGATTTGAGCTAGTTCCACTTCCTTTTGGTTAAGATGGCCTCAAACACCTAAGAAACTCAAAAGAAAACAAAATCATAGCATAATGATACAAAAACTACCAAGAAAGCAAAGCATTTAAGTACCTAACTAGTGCAAATATTGCACCTATCAACAGTCCCAGACACAAACAAAATTACGGATGGGATATTTAGTAATCCACCAAGACGTAAAACAAATAACGTCTAGGAAATATAATTTGCGGCTTGGTTACTCATACTACGGATAGGAAAACCTAGCCGTTATATGAAATCGATTAGGTTACTAACCTATACGGTTAGGAAAATGAATTACGGGTAGGAAATACCTAGACGTAAACACTACCGCTGAAAATAAATTCGAACACAGGGTAATATACGGCTAGGAATAACCCAACCGTAAATAACTTGTTGCGGATAGGATTTCTTTATCTCGTACGCATCGACTATTTTACGACTGTGAGTTCTTATATATCCCAACCGTCACACTAACTTACGGCTGGGAGTTCTTAGATATCTTAAGCGTAAAACCTATACACGGTTGGGAGAACAATAGAACCCAACCATGAGACCTATTTACGGCTGGGAATACAAGAACTCCCAGCCGTAAGCATTTTCAGAAACATTTTTTCAGACCTAAAACAACTGAATAATCAATAAAACGCTTAAATAAAGAGTGGATTTTTCAATTCATACCTTATTGTTGTCATATCATGAGTCTCGGCATCTGGTGCATCTCCTTCATTCACTTCTTCTTGATCTTCACTTTCTACATCATTTGATGAAGTTGGTTTCTCTGCTTCAGGAGGAGGTTGATTCGACGAAGATTTACCTAGATTTTTCTTAGGTTTCATGGTTTTATAGAATGAGTTTAATCGACGACGAATTTTTTTTGAATCGACGATTAATAGTTGAAAAACGAAGAATGGAAGAAAAAAGAAGAAGAAGGAAAACAGAAAGAAGATGAATATGAGAAGAAGAAGAAGAAGAAGAAGAAGAAGAAGAAGAAGAAGAAGGGGAAGAAAAATGAATAGGGGGGGCGACGGTTTTTCTTTTCACTTTTAATGATTTTTCCATTTTTTTTATTGGATTAGATAGTTAATGAGATAGTAGAAGGGGAATAAATTAAAATTATAGAGGGTATTTTTGAACTTTTACATAAATCTGATCTCCCCCTATAACATTTAGGTTCCACTTAGTATTTTAAGCCTCCAAAGTCCCATCCCCTACAACCCCAATAATAGGCTTTTATAATTAAAGTAAATACACTTGTACGTTAACTAGGTACTTGATATTGATTCTATTGTGTTTCGATTTTGTACCGTAATTATTATCAAGTGAACATCTTGTTGTTGTATTGTCACGATCTTGTATCGATGGACGATCACACAAGGAGTATTGTTGAAATATTACTTTAGTGATTGTTGCTTAAAGAGGTTTATACACGGTGGGTCTTGAATAGGTTGTGATCAAAATAAAAGATTGTGGTGTATTTGGGTACCCTCATCTTTTCATGGATGATCAATACAAGATGACAAAATAGAACCGATCTTAACTTATGTTGAGAATCAAGGGGGTCATATCCTATATTGTGTTACAAGGTGTAACGGATCCTAACTAGCTTTGGGAGGCAAGGTGTAACCGACCACAACCTACATTCGGAAGCATGGTATAACCGATCACACCCTACTTTTGGAAGCAAGGTGTCACAACCTACACTTGGAAGCATGGTATAACCGGCCACACTTTTTATTGTGAGTCAAGGTATAACGGGTCCCAAGAGAAAAACCGAGTTTCCAATATTCACATATTTCTTTATGTTTTGTGTGATTTTGGAATTAGGGTTTGCTAAGACTGAAAACTTCTAGATGTCAACATTATTTGAACATGTGCATAACTCTTATCACTAATTGTTCAAAGATATTCCTTGATGCTCAAGGTGATCGCAAACCGAAATTTTGAAAAACATTGAATTATGATTTTCAAATATATATGTTTTAATTACCAACAATTAAATCATATCCTCTGGAAAAGGTTTATTAGTTTATTAGTTAAACCAATAATAGAAATTTTCTAGTAGAGATTTCTGAAATATTGTTTGATATTTAATTGGAAATAGGAAAACTGTAATTAGGTACTTTAATGCATATCTTGAGAATATTTTGGGTATTTGAATTTCCTTATTGTCCAATCAAACTTTGTCTATAAATACTTGAGTTTGCATTTCTTGCAAACTATCCTAAGAGCCATGCAAACTTCAATCGTGTTGTTTCTGGTGGAGGCGTCTATCCGAAGAGGAAAGTACCCTACTTAGGCAAAATCTCTTAAGACCGATTGTTTAAATACTTCTGTGGGATCAAGAAGCTCTACGAGTACCGTTGGTGAGAAACTAGATAATTGCATTGTTATTTTAGTTTCTGATTATTGATTCGATTGACTAACGATTATTGAAACTTTTATTTGCACCTAGTTTGATTATTCTTGAGATCCTTCTCTTCTGACATAAGGGTCACTCAAACTAGATAAAATTATCAACGAGATCTTTAGAACTATTGTCGGATCTAAAGACATCTTGTGATAATCCATGTTAACAGAATCAGTTCTGTGTGTGATTGATCATAAGAGGATTCAAGTTCGTGTTATGCAGGTTACTAAGAAAGCAATTGAAGATTTGAAGACGAAGAAGATTTTCTTATTAGTTTCCGTATCTCGTGATTCGTGAACACATCTTGATCGGATGGGATCCAACTAGATCTTGTTTCTCTTTGATAAACTTGTGATTATCAAGTTGTGTAAGAACGTCATCACTTTATAGTTACTCTTTGAGTTCTATATTGATTGATTGTAAATCCAAAAATTGATTATTTCGGTAATTAAATTTGGATTTGTTAGAGCATAGATCGGTTGAACCCACCAAGCGTTGGTATGTCAAGTTTGGTTGTCATATTTTAGTGAGCCAAAACTCATTTAAAGAGTCGCTTGATTATGTACTAGAGTCAACTTCGTATAGGTTAGCTTGAAAGTATTAGGATATGAGACATTACAAGTATTGCGAAGACTTCAAGAATTGAAGAAGTAAGGAGCTACAACGACAACATCATCCTTCTACTTGAGGTTAGTGATATTTGACTTGAACTGTTTCATTCCCTAACATATCTTTCAAGTCGTGCATATTGAAAACAAAACTACGAAGCATGAATGATTATACTCTAGTTAGACATAGTATTAAGGAATACAATACGAGGTTTATTGCTTAACCATTAAAATTTGTAGATAAGACATCAACATAATGGTTTGAATGCTATTGTGATTATGTATGGGTATAAGGTGAAGATTTCATCCTAGGAAACAATGTTTTACATTTGTTTTAAGGAATTAAATTCATGAACTTGTTTTATGAATCGAAAGAGAAATCTCCAGGCATTATTGGTATTGTTATTCATTGCATATCTTTTGAACTACCAATATGTGTGATTAGTATAACCGCGCATGACTTGTTTATGTTCTTGGTAAAACTATTCACAAAGGCCTGACTTTTGTATTGGTATGACTTTTGTTAGTGAAACCGATGTTAAGTAATCACCTGAGATGGTATGATCGATTTAGTGTTATTGGTATGACCGACTTTGGGTAAAGGGGAACCGATCCTAGTAAGAGGTGCAACCTATCGCAAAGGGGAATCGATCCTTGTATGAGATGCAACAAGTTTTTAGCAGAAAGGGGAACTGATCCTATGGACATGTGTAGCAAGTACAAGTTAGATACCATATATATGTGGGGAACCGATCCCAGTATCTAGTCAACCGAATTTTGGTAACTAGCGTGATTATGCAAAGTACTCACACGGAGGTAGAACCGAAACTTGTTTTAGTAGAACCGTGAAACCCATACTTGGTGATTGAGTGTTCTTGATCAATCACGTAGTTCTTGAAAGTCAGATGAACCAATTCTAAACTTGTTTGGAAGTGTGGAAAATCGGTTTCAAGATTGTAAGTATGTGTGACGCCCCAGCATAATCACCTGCTTAGCTAATAGGATTACAACCTATTTGAAGCACCAAACCTATATTACCGATCTTAAGAAAACTCAGTTACATAAGCTAATCCCGAATAAACAAACCCATACACTCTGATATTGTGTAAATGAAGAACTCTCTTGTGATATGAATATATTAATGTGTCGTTTTACAAAAAAAATAAAGAATAAAGATATATTAAAGATTCGTAATATCTTTAACATCACAAAAAGATTTAAGCTACGATAACAGATATCTTCACGCACACCATTTCTTCTGATTACTGAAACTGAAGTGGGAACGAGTGAGCACATCATCCCAAAGAGGTGTCCAGTGGAAACATATAACCTAGAAGTAATCACTAACATGCTTCACAGTTCTAAGAGATAATGAAATTAAAACAGAATAATAGAAAAAAATAGATAACACCTTTTACACACAACACGAAGCAGAAGATTGCTTAAACTCTTTTCCCCAGATATTGCGTCCATAGTGGAAATATCCGTGAAAAATCCACCACCGGATGGATCTATGAAAAAAGAATTAAACAACCTAAACATACGTTATCCCAACCTTGTCTCACTCAATGGAGAAGAAGATGCTAGGAATAACTCCAGTCTCAAATGATAGCAGGAATCCAGGTACCGTAAGATATTGTCTTGGAATGCGTACACCTCATAAATCCCAATGCCACTATCTAAGTCTAGGATATAATAAATTTTTGATTACTATGATCTGACCCCGCACAACAGGTTCACAATAACCATATCCAGTCATGAACCTAGAATTTCTTCCTAAGTCAAGGTCATAGTAACCCAGTCATACTACTAAGACTGCACAATCAAGTATAATATGCACATGAGTGACTTCCCAAAATAAAATAGTATATATAATAATCAACCGGGATAAAGCCGGACTACTAGGTAATAATCAACCGGGGTAAAGCCGGACTACTATCTAAAGACAATAAAATGTAATAATAATCAACCGGGGTAAAGCTGGACTACTATGTTATATTCGAACAACGTAGCATTGCCCTACTAAAACTTAGCCAAGAGCTATGGGGAAACAAAGACACTCTTCGCGGGGAAACCACCCAACTCATATTACACAACATACCCATTGAATTACATACAATATGCTTACAGAAAATCAAAGGTTCATCATGCTCGCAGATAAAGTAAACTTAATGATTACAAGAAGGTTACATAGTTCCCACATGATTTGATGACAAGCCATGCCTACCTAGAGATTCACGATCCACTGGTTCATTCTTTGAATCGATCGTTGTTAATAAAGAGTAACTGTTAATCACACAAGCACTCTAAGGAATTATCCAAAAATCTCATACAAGGTTCATAACAAGTTTATCTAATGGTTCTAAACCCGTTTATGGTGTTATACTTCTTCATTATCAACCTTTTTCATATTTAAGGGTTTACTAATCCAATTGGGTTGGTTATATAGTCCATTTGATAAGTCTTATGAATATCTACAACATTGTAGAAAGAACCAAAGGTCAATTCGGACCATTAAGGGTCCAAACATCAATTTAGGATAACTAGTCCTAAGCCCAAGTCCACTAAATTCGGCCCATTAACACAAGGCCTGATCCAACTGGTCAAATAACGGACACTGACGGTCAAACAAGTCAATTGACGGTAAACGCCAGTCAATGGTCAAAACAAAATTAAGGTCAAGGCAAGTCTAAAGTCAAATTCCGGTCCTGGTCAACTGAGTCAAACCGATTCAACTCAATTAAATAGGGTTAACTCGACTCAGTCAGATTGACTGAATCAGCTAGAGTCAGCTAGAGTCAGATACCTTACACAGGCCAGAGCCATTGCTCAGGCCAAAGAACACAAATGCACAACCATTGTGCAACACAGTACACACAGCCTGGCATAAAGCCATAACATGCTACAAAACCCTTCAGTTCTAAATCTTACCACTTCAACTTCCATTTCTACCAGATTACAACAAAACATCAAATTCAAATACACTTCATGATTCATTCTCTAATGCAGATACATCTTACCTGCAATTGCAGTTGCAAGCATGCACTGGAAGCACCATCTATAATTCTACAATCATCATTACTAATTATAAAACCTAAGCCTATAATCATCCTACAACTCTATCTCGATCCCATCATTACACAGACAACAACAACACCTGCAGAAGTAACTCAGCACTAAAACCACTAAACTGCAGAGTTCCCGATTACAACCAACTTCACCACCATACCCATCTCTAAACGCAATTCCATTTTGTTCCCATAACAATCACATACACAAACAATAACCAACTCTTCTTCATGAATCCTCAAATTAACAGAAACCCTAAGTATAATTCTTAATTTCATAACTAACCAAAACTGAACTCTATATAATCAAAACAACTTCAATTTAATAAACCCAAATCAGATTCAGCAATTCTTAATCAAATTCATATATATCAGGTCTAAATCAAAGAAATCCTAAATTACCTGATTTGGGGAAGAACATCATACTCAGCTTCAATTTCCACCTTAACTCTTGATTTGTGACAAACCCATCTTCAATAAATCCTCTTAAGCATCAATTTCATCTTCATACTTTTCTTACAAACCCTAATTAAATTGTTACTCAAACATCCGAATTGAAACTACACTCAATTGAACACCACCATCACAGATCAACATGCTTCTCATCTGAATCACTAACTTCTCTCGATTTCTTCATCTTAGAAACGAAAACCCCAACCTCAAATTACAACAACTCAATCTTCTTCTTCCCCTATATAAATAATCCCAACGACACCCTTAAACCATCTCTAATTAATCTCCACCAAACTCTACAACACCAACCTTCATAACCCGTAAATATTTATCGAACGAAATCACTCGATTTGCAGACGACAGGAAAACGAGAAGAAGAAGATGAACTAGTTAAGAAGAAGAAAAAAGAGAAAGAAAATAGAAAATAAAAAGAGAATAAGTCGAGTTCTTCTCAACACGTTTGGTTTTATCCAAACCCACGATTTTACGAAGGCACCCATAAACTGGATAAGGACAGTCGCAGACTCTTTTGCCCTTCATACAAATTCGATACTATCTTCTTTGTCTGGTGTCCAAGTGACACGCTCGAGTAGCCCATTGCACATAACTTTTCGAGATCTATTCGACGGTCTAGTGACTGTTGTTAGATTAAAAACTACTAATTAAGATTCTATTTTGATTAGTCGTGTCGTTAGCGGCTAAGTCTTCTCTTGATCGTCTCTTGACCGGTCTAATAGCGTTGACGAGCTTGAGGGTCCTTACATTCTCCCCACCTTATTTATTTTCGTCCTCGACAATCAAACCATTCTTCTAGTCTTCAAAACTCCCCACCTTACAGAGAAACACTATTTCTCGTCTAAGTGCAACTACTGCTCATACTTACAAACGATGCGAAAACCAACTCATTTTAAATGAGTTCACATCAACATGAAAAGAAACACAAACCTATTTGGTTTTCTACAACTAAAATCTATAATTGTAACTCTAGGTTCAACAATAATTTGTGTTCCAACAAATATGTATGTCTAAGTTTTTTCCGCACTCAAATTTATAGTATAATTATTTAATAATCTATTAATTTTGATGTAGTTTATCCGTGTAACTGATCCAAATTGATTTTACGTAAATCTATAATATCTGATATTTTAACTTTACTATTATACAATGTATAAATTTTACAAAAATTATCTGCTTTAAATCTGCTATTAACATGATTAATGAAATACTTTTATCAACAGTGTTACTATTTCCACTAACTTTATTATTATTGTTATTGGTTTATTGATAGTCCAGTTGGTACACTATGTCTTAATTTTCTAGACATAATTCTACATTCGCGTAAAGATTGATTCTATTGATTTTAGTTATTCATATCGAGTCTGTATACTATATATCTTGTTAAATACTAGCGTTGGTAACTTAATATTATTTCTATCTGAGTCTGCATCAAATTTTAGTGTATCCTAATAGTCTTTAGATTTTTCTAATAATGTAAAGTATCTTATTAATATTTAAATTTATTTTCTTTCAAGTCTATTTTGTACTAATCATCCAAATACTATTTTTATTTCTTCATGTGTGTTTGTTTAATTTTAATGATTT